>NC_041387.1:584305516-584417865 GCF_002162155.2 Triticum dicoccoides
ACAAGCATGCAGCACCAAAACACAGCATGGGAACAACGAAAGTAGCATAATAGTTAAACGGCAACAGTCCAGCACGTCCCTACGGGCCCCCACACTACTCTCTCTTTGTGCAGGAAATGGAGGGAAACAAAATAGACATGGCTTGCCCGACACCGGCTCATGACGAGGGCTCGTACTGCCTCCGGAGCTCAGTCAGACCCCTCCTCACGCTTCACCGAGGCGCGATGACGGGGTGACCCGCTACCTTCCTCAAGGCGAGTGCAATGGCGCGGCGGCTGGTCACGGACACCGCTGGAGGAGCTGCCATCCGAAGGGGAGCCGCCGAGGCTTGGCGAGCTGCGAACGCCGCCGGCCACGCGCCCACCTTCGTCTTTGTCTCGACGATCGCCGAGGCTGGGCACTCGGTCGCCGTCATCATCTTCGGGGCAGCACCCAGCGCAGCGGCCATCTTCTCCGAACACCCTCACGTAGAGGGTGGCGTCGGCGTCGAACTTGAAATGCAGGGTGCACCGCCGGCTCAGGCCACACGCGTGGGCAAATGTTTGCCAGTCGCGGGCCAGGGCCACGTTCCCGGCGATGGAGATCTCCAGTGAGGCCTAGGAGGCCCTGCTGCAGCAACCGTCCGCTTGAAGCCAGAGGCTGCCTGGAGCGCCGGCCGGGAGAGGTCGCCTGCAAAGAAGCGGGGAAGCTAGAGCCAGCTACCGGCTGGGTCCACTGACCACACGAAGAACTCCGGCAGCACCTCCGCCGAATGGAAGCACGACCTGGGAGGCCCCGCGGCCATGACGCGCCCTCTTCCACTCACTAGGCGCCCATCGCCACGCGGGAGATCGCAGCCGCGACCGCGGGTGGCCGCTGCGGGAGTCGCAAGGTGCTTGTGGGGACGACCCCGGCCGCGCTTGGGAGGGGGAGAGTCGGGCCCTTCCCGGCGAGCCTTTCCCATCTCCGTGGCTGAGAACCTCTTTGGCAGCGCCATAGAACACGGCGAGCAGCTGGGATGGGGAGAAAGAAGAAGCAAGGGGCAAGCTGTGCAGTAGGGGCCTGCGCTCTCCCACATTTATAACCGGAGGAGGCCAACCGTCGGCCTCCATGATCTAAGGTAATCATGACTCATTTCTGCATGCAGGGACTTGTCAAGTCGGGCAATTGCCGAGGCAGCGTGGGGAAACGGAGGTGCCCACGTCCAATCAACCACCCCGTGGCACCCAAGGTCGCAGGCTGATGGGGCTCGCGGTGCTCCACACTTGCCCCTTCGCTTCTCTGCTAAGCCAAGTCTGAGCGCACCTTGGGCCCCTGGGCTACTGTCGGCGTTCTGGGAATGGGGGTCCCCAGACTTGCCTGCCTGCGGCCTGTGGCGTGGCTCGAGTGGTAGCCCAGTACGTCCCGTCTTCATCAACACAAGACTCAAGACCCTCGCGAGGGGCCAAGCCTCGCGGGGTGGAAGACACGAGGCTTCTTCAGGAGCGGCCTCGCCAGGCAGGCTCGCGAGGAGGCGGAGAGATCAAGGGAGGGGTACCTCGCGAGGTGCTCGTGACGCAAGCCATGACGATCGAGACCAGGCGGGCGCCGGCCCGTGCAGTGTCCTTGTTTCCTCTTTGGTGCAAAGGGCGCAAGCACAGGCGTGGAGTACCGAGGCATCAGGCAAAGGTTGCCATTTCAGTGCAACGAGACCAAGACCAGAAGTGCGGCAGCATGGAGGTCACCGTGGAGCCCAAGACGGCGTCATCGCCAGTGCCTTTGGCAGCCGAAGACCATCTTTAGTCAGGATAACTTGTACTAGATGTTCCCTTTCAAAATGGCCGTTGTTGGCGCCCTTCCCGCTCAATATTTGGGAAGAGGACCAGGGCCTCTATATATAAGGCAAGCCAACACGGTAGAAGACATATCATCGAGTTCTCATTAGATCGACAGGCAATCGAACTCACCCAAGCAGTTCATCGCACCAGCTCAAGAACACCTCTCGCAAGGCTGTTCGTCCTTTGTACTGTTCATCATCAGCCCCTGAGGCAATCCATCACACCACACACTGGAGTAGGGTATTACACCACAGCGGTGGCCCAAACCAGTATAAACCTTGTGTCCCTCGTGTTGTTCATTGTTTAGCTTAGATTCTCGCGAGGCGATCGGACGTGGAATGGTAGGGGGAAGATCTTCGCGCGCACCCCAAAGTTCAAACCTTAAGGGTCTGCAGGAACCCAACATCCGACAGTGGTGAATGTAATGAACTCTAGCCTTGGGCCCATATTTCTATAATGTAATTATTTTCGCGAGTGTTTGCACCTTTGTTGTCTGTTCGCTAAGCTTTTTTCTGCTTGTTCCTTCTTTGGGCCTCCCCCCCGCGAGTCGAACAGCCGGGTTCCGGTCTGTGACAAGGAGTTCGACCTTGGGAAAGAACATGCAGTACTTAGGCCTTTCGAACATTGAGCGTGAGCGAAATACCCATTGGGCCGGCTGGCGGCGGCCGGTGAAGCTGGCCGGCACGCAGTCGGTTGTGCGTCGACTTAGTGAGGCCAGATTGACCGATCCGTCGAATCTAACTTAGCATTTTTTCGGTCAGCCGGCGCTTTCGCCCATTGTTTTTGCCAGCCAGTAGCCAAAGCCAGATTGCACCTTAGGGCGAAGTGGGGGGCCTCAGCAACTCGGACACGCCGGGATGCACTAAGGAGGATAGCGGGTTCTGGTCAAGCCGGTTAGCCCCTGAGACCCCGAGCCGAATGGACTGACCCGGCGGCAAAGGGCAGAAGATCACAAGGATGTGTGAGACATGCTAGTTTAATAGGAAAAGGTAGCCCCCGAGTGCCGTTCGGGGGTCCCATTGTTTTTCATTGAACTACAAAAGGTAGCGATACATACATGCATACAACTAACTGTAAAATGGGCGGAGGAGCTCTGTATTCTAGGGCCGACTTGTTTCTTTGCCAGTAGTGTCTCTCTTGCGTTTATTTGGCTTGCGTGCTTCGATGAGGTTGTAGGCATTGCGGTCACATAGGGCTTTACTGACGATGAAGGGGCCATCTCATGGGAACGCCAACTTGTGCTGGCCGGCTTGCTGCTGGACAAGCCGGAGGACGAGGTCTCCCTCGTGGAATGCAAGGGGCTTGATCTTTTTGTTGTGGTAATGCCTCAGGCCTTGCTGATAGATGGCCGATCAGCTAAGGGCCAAAAGGCATGCTTATTCGAGTAGGTCGACACCGTCTTCACGGGCTTCTTTGGCTTGGGCTTCTATATACATTGTGACTCGCGGTGAGTCAAACTCAATGCCGGTCGGGATGAGGACTTCTACTCCGTACACAAGGAAGAACGGGGTGAACCTGGTCGACCGTTTTGGCGTTGTCCGAAGACTCTAGAGGACGGCTGGCAGCTCATCGAGCCAGCTGCCGGGTGAGCGGATGTGGGGCTGACAAGTCGCGGCTTGATGCCGGACAAGGTCAGCCCGTTGGCCCGCTCGACCTGGCCGTTGGATTGAGGATGAGTGACGGAGGCCGGGTCAAGCCGGATGCCGGAGACTGAACAGTATTCCACCAGAGCGCCTTTGGCAAAGTTGGTTCTGTTGTCCATGATGATGCTGTGCGGGATGCCGTAGCATACCACGATGTCTTTGACGAACCGGACGACCATGGGCCCATCCAGCTTCCACTACAAAAAAAGACACATCCGTGACATTGTGGGCCAAATAATTTTTTTCCTGTCATGCTTATGACACTTCTACGATGATAATTGTGACAAAAGCGCATATCATCATTTGATGTGGTGGGCTCCTACTTCTATGACAAAAATCATGACAGAAAATGGGATTTTCATCCTGTGCGGGCCAGGGACGCACCTGCGTGACATTCTTTGGGCCGTCCATGACAAAAACGTGGTAGAAGCGAGGGCGAGGAAAATATTGGGGAGTTCCCGATTATGGTGGGTGGTAGGGGCTGAGCGTTGCACGGAGGTTTGCACATTTCTGTCGTACATGTACGCGCGTGTGTGCAAGGTGTTGGGCTCTAACTGAACCCAAGCGAGGCATTCGCTTACTGAACCCGAGCGATCGATCCCTTGGCTGTTAACTGAACCCGAGTGATTCCTTCACTACTGCTGCTAAATGAAGACGATCGAAGCTGCCTCTTGATGAACAGTGACCATTGTTGGGGGTTGGATGAACAATACCGTGTGGTAGTAGAGGCTGATGCCGCTAGATGAACAGGACCCCAATCGAGAGGAGGACACCACACACCCGAGCCGGTTGTGGGTGGATGAACAGGACCCCGTGGAGGGCTGGTTGAACAATAGTTGCTGGACGCTAGATGAACAGGATCTCGTGGAGGGCTGGTTGAATAGTAGTCAATGAAGGCTAGTTGAATAGTAGTCGTGGATGAACAGTAGCTGGTAGAGGTAGAAGGAAGTGCGTGGTGGATGAACAGTGCAGGTGGAGGTTGGAGGAAGTTGACGATTGATGAATAGTAGTCCATGGAGGCTGGTGCGGGGCAGTAGATGGTGGATGAATAGTAGCCCGTGGAATCCCGTGTTTGCATGCCACGCCCATCCTGATGAACAGGAACCCATTTGAAATGTAGGCGCTCCAACACAAGTCCGTTTCCTCTATTTTGTGGTACGCCACACCCCTCCCGATCAACAGGACCCTGTTTCGATCGTAGGCACTCAAACAGAAGTCCGTTTGCTCCGTTTTGCGGTATGCCAGACCCTTCCTGATGACCAGGACCATGTTTTGACCATAGGCGGTCGAACAAAAGGTCGTTTCCTCCGTTCTGCGGTATGCCAGACCTTGTTTTGCCTGTTCCGTCCAAGCCGGTTGGCTCCCAATGAGCATGTGATGTTGTTTACTCTGTTTCGATCTAGCTGGTTGCTACATCTTGAGCTTATATGATCCCGGGGGCCATAGGTTTCACTAGTGGCTTCTCTCAAGATAGCATAAGTATTACGGTGGGTGAACAAATTACTGTTGAGCAATTGATAGAAAAGCGAATAATTATGAGATTATCTAGGCATGATCATGTATATAGGCATCACGTCTGTCGGATTTCGGGTTCCGGCAGACCCTTGAGGTTCGAACTCTGGGGTGCGCGCGGAGATCTTTCCCCTACCAGCTAGCGTCTTGTCACTTTGCAAAGGATCTAGAATACACGATGAACAACACAAGAGACACAAGGTTTATACTAGTTCGGGCCACCATTGTGGTGTAATACCCTACTCTAGTTTGTGGTGTGTGGATTGCCTCAGGGGCTGATGATGAACAGTACAAGGGAAGAACAACCTCATGAGGGGCTGTTCTTGAGCTGGTGTGATGACTACTTGGGAGTGTTCAGCCGCCTCTTGGATGCCTACCCGATCTCTAGATGTCTCTCCTTCCCATTGTGGTGGCTAGTCCTATTTATAGAGGAAGGCCCTGGGCCTCTTCCCAAATAATGAGCGGAAAGGGCGCCAACAATTGTCCATTTTGAAGGGGAACATCTAGTACACTTATCCTGACTAAAGTTGGTCTTCGACTACAAAAGACTCTGGCGGTGACGCCGTCCTGGGCTCCGCGGTGACCTCCTTCCTGCCGCTCTGTTGGTCTTGGTCTTGTTGCACCGAAACAGTAACCTTTGCCTGATGCCTTGGCCTGTGCTTGCCCCCTTTGCACCAAAGGGAAACAAGGACACTGCACAGGCCGGCGCCCACCTGGTCTTGATTGTCATGGCTTGTGTCACGGGCACCTCGCGAGGTAACCTGCCTTGATCTCTCCGCCTCCTCGCGAGCCTGCCTGATGAGGCTGCACCTGAGGAAGCTTCCTGTCGTCCGCCCCGCGAGGCTTAGCCCCTCGCGAGGGTCTTGAGCTTCAGTCGACGAAGATGGGCTGTACCGGGCCTTGCTTGAGCCACGCCGCAGGCCGCAGGGAGGCAAGTCTGGGGACCCCCGTTCCTAGAACGCCGACAGTATCCCCTGGGCCCAAGGCGCGCCCGGACTTGGCTTAGCAGGGAAGCGAAGGGGCAAGTGCGAAGCGCCGCGGGCCCCAATAGCCTGCAGCCTTGGGCGCCGCATGGTGATTGATTGGACGTGGCGTCCCTGCTTCCCCACGACGCCTCGACAACCGCATGACTTGACAAGTCCCTGCATGCAAAAATGGGTCATGATTACCTGTGATCGTGGAGGCTGGCGGTTGGCCTTCTCCGGCTATAAGTACGGAATGGCGTGAGCCCTTCCAGCCCATTCCTTCCTGCTACTCCTTTCTCTTCATCCCGGCTACTCGCCATCCCCGTGGCGCCGCCGAAGAGGTTCTCGGTCATGGAGAAGGGAAAGGCCCATCAGGAAGGGCCTGACTCTCCTCCGACCAAGCGTGGCAGGGGCCGCCCTCACAAGCATCCCATGGCCCCCGTAGTGGCTTCCCGCGGTCGTGGAGGCGGTCCTCTGCACGGCGAGGAGTGCATGATTGCTGATGGGGGGCACGCCGTGGCTGCGCGACCCCCGAGGCCGCGCTTCCACTCGGCGAAGGTGCTGCCGGAGTTCATCATGTGGTCAGCGGACCCGACCAGCACCTGGCTTTAGCTTCCCCGCTTCTTTGCGGGTGAACTTCCGGCCGGCACTCCTGGCGGCCTATGGCTCCAGGCGGACGGTTGCTGCAGCAGGGCCTCCTGGGCTTCACTGGAGGTCTCCGCCACCAGGAATGCAACTCTGTCTCGCGGCTGGCAAACGTTTGCCCGCGCGCGTGGCCTGAGACGGCAGTGCGCCCTACACTTCAAGTTCGACGGCGATGCCATGCTCTATGTGAGGGTGTTCGGGGAAGACGGTCGCCGTGCTGGGTGCTGCCCCGAAGACGACGACCGCGGCCGTGTGGCCAGCCCCGGCGTTGTTCAAGATGAAGATGGCGGCAGGCGCGCGGTCAGCGGCGCTCGGGGCTCGCCGAGCTTTGGCGACTCTCCTTAGGACATCCGCTCCTCTAGCGGTGGCCGTGACCAACCCCCGTGCCGTCGCGCCCGCCTGAGGGAAGGTAGCGGGTCAGTCCGCCGCCGCGCCTCGGTGAAGCGGGAGGAGGGATCTGACTGAGCTCCGGAGGCAGTACGAGCCCTCGCTGCGAGTTGGTGCCGAGCAAGTCGTGCCTATTTTGTTTTTCTTCCTTCCCTGCGCAAAAAGGAAAGTAGTATAGGTCCCCGCGGGGGCATGTCGAACTGTTGCTGTTAACTATCATGCTGTTTCCGCTATTTCTGTGTTGTGTTCCTGTGCCGCATGTCCGTCTGCGAGAACTACTTAGCTCGGGGAGGCTTTTCGCGGTCCTTGCCTCCTGAGGCCAGGGGCCTCGCCGCATGCTTCATGTCCTACAAGGATTAGTCAGGAGGGGTAGCTTTCAGTCTCGGTTGTGGGGGCGACCGACCCAGGTCCTGTGCTCGCGTCACGATGCCCGTGGGGCACGGACTGAGAGGGGTGCTGCCACGGCAGACTCGGATAGGGAAGCTTTAAACGACCGGGGCAGAAAACACTCGCGAGGGTGCCCGCGTAACTCCCTCGTGGGACTTGCGCGAGAGAAAACGAAGCAAGTGGGCGAAAAAGACAAGGAGTCACAAGCTAGGGACGACAACAACTCCAATAAAAACTTCAAATAGGAACGAAAAAGCCAGCTGCAGAAAGCAAATGAAAAAGCTGCGTCCGGCACCTAATCTAGTCTTCGACGTCTTTTCACTAGCGCGGAGCTAAGTGCTGCCACTGGGTGTGGGCGGGAGCCCCCGAGGCCCGAGGGAGGCACTCCGGAGACTCCGGGGCGTGTACAGCCCACTCATTATTACGTGAGAGTGTCACGGGCGACGAGCTTCACAGGCATTTGCCTTCTTCACATGCACCGGGCCTTTTCCAAAATGGTAAGCTTCATAGGCATTGGCCTTCTTCACAGGCACCGGGCCTTTTCCAAAAACGGTAAGCTTCACAGGCATTGGCCTTCTTCACAGGCACTGGGCCTTGCTTATGGATAGAACCTCCGGAGGTGTTGAATGTTCCATGCGTTCGGGATGGGCACCCCCTCCTGGGTCTCCAAGCGCGCGGAGCCGAGCCTAGAAACATGAACAACCTTGAACGGGCCCTCCCACATAGGAGAGAGCTTGTGCAACCCTTCCTTGGAGAGGACTCGCCTGAGCACGAGGTCCCCTACCTCAAGGGTCCTGGGGAGGATGTTACGGCAGTGGTCCGTTGCAACGCCTGTTGATACCTCGCGGCTCACAGCGCGGCCTCCCGACGGTGCTCCTCCCCCAGCATGAGATCAGTCCCCCGCATGGCGTCCTGTTGCGATTCATCGAACGCCAGGACCCACGCGGAGCAACGCTTGACCTCGTGAGGGAGGACGACTTCAGCTCCGTAGACGAGGAAGAATGGAGTTTCTCCAGTTGACTTGGTCGCGGTCGTGCAGATAGACCATAGCATAAACTGGAGCTCGTCGTACTAGCCCCTGCCGCAGGCTTCCATTTTTTTCTTGAAGGTCCTGGTCTTGAGGCCTTTCAACACCTCCGCGTTGGCTCGCTCAGCTTGGCCGTTGCTTCGAGGATGCGCCACTGAAGCATAGCATATCTGTGTTCCAAGATTAGCATAGTATGTTTTAAAGAGATTGTTGGTGAACTGTGAACCGTTGTCGGTGATGATGCGATTAGGCACCCCGAATCGGCTCACAATGCCCTTGATGAACTTGACTGCGGAGCCTGCTGGGATGGTGCGGACAACTTCTACTTCAGCCCACTTGGTGAATTTGTCGATGGCAACGTAGTGTAGCGATAGCCCCCTGGCGCCCGTGGAAACGGGCTCAGAATGTCCAGCCCCAAACCGCGAATGGCCATGAGAGGGGTATGGTTTGCAGGCCCTGAGCCGGCTGATGGATTTGCTTGGCATGGAATTGGCAGGCTTCACAGGCCTTCACCAGCTCGACGGCGTCGTTGAGTGCCGTGGGCCAGTAAAACCCGCTGCGGAACGCCTTGCCAACGAGGTTTCGTGATGATGAGTGGTGCCCACAGTCTCCACCGTGTATGTCTGCCAACAACTCCCTTCCTTGCTCCCTGGAAATGCAATGTAAGGACACGTCATTTGGTCGCTTCCGGTAGAGCTCTCCGTCCTGGATGCAGTAGGCCGTGGCCTATCTCGCCACACGCTCTGCATCCTCCTCCTTCTCCGGCAGGGTCCCTTGCATCAAGTAGTCCTTGAACTCTATGGTCCAGCAGCCTTCCTGAGGTTCCAGCGCCAGGAGCAAGCGTGCCCCTGAGGCCGGGCCACAGGCCGGGGCTCCCGAGGCGGGCGGCTGAGGGAGTTCCTCCCTAGGTTGTGCCGTGCTTGAGAGCGATGGTGCCGCCGAAGGTTTGGAGAGTCGTTCCTCGAAGACGCCAGGCTCCCAAGGCAGCCGCCTAGATGCCCTCTTGGTGATGTCATCGGCCTCTTGGTTGGTGCCGCGGGGCACGTGCTGTAACTCCAACCCCTGGTAACAGATAGTTTTGTGATAAGATAAATTGTAACGAGCAACAAGTAACAAAAGTAAATAAAGTGTAGCAAGGTGGCCCAATCCTTTTTGTAGCAAAGGACAAGCCTGGAAAAACTCTTATAACAGGAAAAGCGCTCCTGGGGACACATGGGAATATCGTCAAGCTAGTTTTCATCACGCTCATATGATTCGCGTTCGGTACTTTGATAATTTGATATGTGGGTGGACCGGTGCTTGGGTGCTGTTATTACTTGAACAAGCATCCCACTTATGATTAACCTCTATTGCAAGCATCCACAACTACAACAAAAGTATTAAGGTAAACCTAACCATAGCATGAAACATATGGATCCAAATCAGCCCCTTACGAAGCAATGCATAAACTAGGGTTTAAGCTTCTGTCACTCTAGCAACCCATCATCTACTTATTACTTCCCAATGCCTTCCTCTAGGCCCAAATAATGGTGAAGTGTTATGTAGTCGACGTTCACATAACACCACTAGAGGTTAGACAACATACATCTTATCAAAATATGGAACGAAAACCAAATTCACATGACTACTAATAGCAAGACTTCTCCCTTGTCCTCAGGAACAAACGTAACTACTCACAAAGCATATTCATGTTCATAATCAGAGGGGTAATAATGTGCATAAAGGATCTGAACATATGATCTTCCACCAAATAAACCAACTAGCATCAACTACAAGGAGTAATCAACACTACTAGCAACCTACTAGCACCAATCCCGGACTTGGAGACAAGTATTGGATACAAGATATGAACTAGGGTTTGGAGATGAGATGGTGCTGGTGAAGATGTTGATGGAGATTTCCCTCTCCCGATGAGAGGAGCATTGGTGATGACGATGGTGATGATTTCCCCCTCCCGGAGGGAAGTGTCCCCGGCAGAACAGCTCTGCCGGAGCCCTAGATTGGTTCCGCCAAGGTTCCGCCTCGTGGCGGCGGAGTCTCTTCCCGAATGGTTGCCTTCTATTTTTTTCTCATCGAAGGACTTGATATAGGAGAAGACGGGCGTCGGAGAGCCACCAGGGGGCCCACGAGGTAGGGGGTCGCACCCAGGGGAGGGGGGGCGCGCCCCACCCTCGTGAGCAGGGTGTGGGCCCCCTGGCCTTCATCTTTGGCGACGATTTTTCTTTATTTATTTTAAGATATTCCGTGGAGTTTCAGGACTTTTGGAGTTGTGCAGAATAGGCCTCCAATATTTGCTCCTTTTCCAGCCCAGAATTCCAGCTGCCGGCATTCTCCCTCTTCATGTAAACCTTGTAAAATAAGAGAGGATATCCATAAGTATTGTGACATAACGTGAAATAATAGCCCATAATGCAATAAATATCGATATAAAAGCATGATGCAAAATGGACGTATCAACTCCCCCAAGCTTAGACCTTGCTTGTCCTCAAGCGAAAAGCTGATAACAGTAAATATGTCCTCATGTTTAGAGGTAGAGGCGTCGATAAAAATAAAATACGGACATGAAGGCATCATGATTATTTTCGTAACAGCAACATATAAAGATTTTGTCATATGATTACTTATGTTCAAGTGATGATCTTTTCACAAAGCCAAAGCATGAATCAGAAACCTTATTGAGCGCCAACAAATTATAACCTCAGTCATTGAAGCAATTGCAATTTATCATAACATCGAAAAGAGTCTATGTCAGAGCTTAAAAGCAAGTCCACATACTAAACTATCACTTAGTCCTTCATAATTGCTAACATTCACGCAATACTTGTGGTTACGAAATTTTAATCAGACACAGAGAAAGATAGGGGCTTATAGTTTTGCCCCACAACCTTTTACCTCAAGGGTAATGTCAACAATAATAATTCATGCTTCCCTACATCCAATTAGATATATATATATATATATATATATATATATATATATATATATATATATATATATCAGGTTCTTTCCAACATGCTGAGCTTGCCAAAGGATAAAATGAAAAAGGAAAGGTGAAGATCACCATGACTCTTGCATAAGGTAGAGGATAATAATAAAAGATAGGCCCTTCGTAGAGGGAAGCAGAGGTTGTCATGCGCATTTAGGGTTGATGCACAAAATCTGAATGCAAAAGAACGTCACGTTATATTGCCCCTTGTATGTGAACCTTTATTATGCAGTCCGTCGCTTTTATTGCGTCCACAACAAGTTCGTACAAAGTTTATTTTCTCCGCACTAATAGGTCATGCATATTTAGAGAGCAATTTTTATTGCTTGCACCGATGACAACTTACTTGAAGGATCTTACTCAATCCATAGGTAGATATGGTGGACTCTCATGGCAAAACTGGTTTAAGGGTATTTGGAAGCACAAGTAGTATTTCTACTTGGTGCTGAGAATTTGGCTAGCATGAGGGGGAAAGGCAAGCTCAACACGTTAGAGGATCCATGACAACATACTTTATCTCAGATGTAAGAAAACATAACTCATTATGTTGTCTTCCTTGTCCAACATCAACTCTTTAGCATGTCATATTTTAATGAGTGCTCCCAATCATAAAAGATGTCAATGATAATATATCTATATGTGAAACCTCTCTTTCCTTATTACTTCCTATTAATTGCAACAATGAACAAAGCTATATTTGCCAACTCCCAACAACCTTTAATCATCATACTCTTTCTATGTGAAGTCATTACTTTCACTAAGATCAATATGAACTCTTTGATTCATTTTATTCTTTTTCTTCTAATCACCCAAGATCATGGAAAAATAATCAAGCCCTTGACTCAACACTAATCTTTGTTATATAGCTCACGGACTCGATTACAAAGAAGGATCATAAAGCAAAACTCAAAACTGGATCATGCCATGACTTTATTCTGCTAAATCAAGATACTACTAAAAGGATCGAACTAAGAAAAACGGTAAAGATAGGAGTTGTGATGGTGATACGATACTAGGGCACCTCCCCCAAGCTTGGCGGTTGCCAAGGGGAGTGCCCATACCCATGTGATTATATCCTCGGAGGTGGTGAAGTAGGAGTTGGTGCACTTTTCTTCTCTAGCTTAAGCCTGAGGCTAAAATTTTCCTCCCTCAGATCCTCATTCTCGAGCTCAAGTTTCATTATCTTCTTGCATAATGTTGCCTTGCTGTCCTGCAAAAAACGTGGTGGGATGGATTGGACCTTAGGAGGTGTCGGTGTCAAAACCGACGGATCTCGGGTAGGGGGTCCCGAACTGTGCGTCTAGGCGGATGGTAACAGGAGACAAGGGACACGATGTTTTTACCCAGGTTCAGGCCCTCTTGATGGAGGTAAAACCCTACGTCCTACTTGATTAATATTGATGATGTGTGTTACAAGAGTAGATCTACCACGAGATCAAGGAGGCTAAACCCTAGAAGCTAGCCTATGGTATGATTGTTGTTCGTCCTACGGACTAAAGCCATCCGGTTTATATAGACACCGGAGAGGGCTAGGGTTACACAAAGTCGGTTACAATGGTAGGAGATCTACATATCCGTACCGCCAAGCTTGCCTTCCATGCCAAGGAAAGTCCCATCCGAACACGGGACGAAGTCTTCAATCTTGTATCTTCATAGTCTTGGAGTCTGGCCGATGATGATAGTTCGGCTATCCGGACACCCCCTAGTCCAGGACTCCCTCAGTAGCCCCTGAACCAGGCTTCAATGACGATGAGTCCGGTGCACATATTGTCTTCGGCATTGCAAGGCGGGTTCCTCCTCCGAATAATTTATGGAAGTTTGTGAACACCAGGATAGTGTCCGGCTCTGCAAAATAAATTCCACGCACCACCGTAGAGAGAATAATATTTACACAAGTTCAATCTGCTGACGTATTTGGTGGCGTGACGTCACACCACTACCAAGCCTTTACTTGAATCGTTTTTATTGTACCACCTCAGCGTGTTTAGCGAAGCGGTTTCCTTGGCACGTCTTGTCGAAGCAGAGATCGTGTTCCCCTTATTCCGAGATTCCCATCAATACGGACATGGGTAACCCAACCGCGCCATTGATTGCGGCGCTTGGGAGATAAGAGAGTTTTATCAGGCCGGTGGGAACACATGTTTTTGTCCTCCCATATAAGGGGATAAAGATCCAACCCTTTTACCTGCACCTTCTTCCTCCTTGGCTTATCCATCTCCGCGAACTCGAGCTCCAGCGCCAAAGTCCGCACATCTCACCTCAACCTCCTCCAACTATGTCCGGAGCGGGAGGCAAGTGGATGGCCTCCTCCGTCACGGAGGGGCACATCCAGAAGCTGCGCAGTGCCGGATATTTGTCCAGCAACATCGCGCATCGGCTCCCCGACGAGGGAGAGCTCATCCCCACCCCCAGGCCCCATGAGAGGGTAGTATTTCTTCCCCATTTCCTCCGCGGACTGGGCTTCCCACTCCATCCCTTTATCCGGGGGCTCATGTTCTACTACGGCCTGGATTTCCATGATCTGGCCCCGAATTTCATCCTCAACATCTCGGCGTTTATCGTCGTGTGTGAGGCCTTCCTCTGCATCCAGCCCCACTTCGGCTTGTGGCTCAAGACCTTCAATGTCAAGCCAAAGGTTGTGAAGGGAAGCCAAGCGGAGTGCGGAGGCGCCATGGTGGGCAGGATGTCCAACGTTACTTGGCTTGAGGGAACTTTCGTGGAAACCATTAAGGGGTGGCAATCGGGGTGGTTCTACATCACCGAGCCGCATGACCCTGAATGGGCAGCGGCCCCCGAATTCAGATCTGGCATCCCCACACGGCTCACCTCCTGGAAAGAGAGCGGCCGGACATGGGGTGATTCGGAGGAGCTGACCGGACTCCAAGCCTGCATCCAAAAGCTAGTGGACAAGAAGCTCAAGCTTGTCAACATAGTCCAGGTCATGCTCATCCACCAGATTCTCCCGTGCCAACGACGGGGCTTCAACATGTGGGAGTTCGATCTGGCGCAGCACCAGACTTTGAGCGGGCTCTTCGACACTACGTACGAAGATGTCTGGAAGGTGCTGTTCAAGGGCGCCGAGGCTCCCACATCCGCTACCGAAGATCGCAGATTCAGCTCGCAGCGTCCGGCTGACGAGGTAAGTGATTTTGTCCTTTACGGGACGCTTGTTTTCCATAGTTTGACTCTATGCGGGATTTAAACTCCCTCTCCTTTGACAGGACTGGCTGGCGAAGGCCGAGCAGACTATCTGTCCGGCCCCATTGCCAGAGGACCCAGCGGACGCCCGCTTAACGGGGCTGCTGGCTCTGGCACCCCACGTGGTGCCGGAGAAGAAGGCCAAGAAGAAGGCCACGGGGACTTGGAAGAGTTCCCGTTTTCAGGTGTTATTGGATGATGACTCCGAGGCCGACTCCTCTCACAAAGGCGAGGAGGAGAAGAAGAAAGCCTCTCCCCCAGCAGGGGGAGGGAAGAAAAGGAAGGCCTCCCCAACGAGACAGGCCGAAGGGTCCAAGAAGGGAAAAGCTCTTTCCTCGGACTGCACCGCCAACGCCAGTGACGACGATGAGGACTGGCCCCCAAGGGCCAAGCCCCTGGCGAGATCGTAAGTATCCGGACTCCTGAATAACTTCATGGTTTTTTCTTTTCGCCACATAGTGTCTTTCTAATGCCGCATACAACCCTGCAGTCCGCCCAAGGATGATCTTCCCGCTTCGATGAGCGGGTCCTTAGGTGCGTCGGATATGGATTCTCTTCCGACTGCCTCCACCCCCCGTGATGCGGATGATGCCAAGGTGGGATCCCGGGAAGGGACCCACCAGGAGGAGGAGGCCCCAGAGGTGTCGCAGAACAACCTCCCGGACTTTGCACCGGACTCGGCCCCAGAACCCATAGTGGCTCCGGAGCCCGGCGGGCGGCCCCTTCGTAAGAAGGGCAAGACTGTGACGCCGGCAGCCTCCGTCCAACCGGAGGCGCCGGATAGCTTGCCGGAGGCGCTCAATGACGCCTCCATCAAAGAGGAACACCGCACTGTTATGAGTGCGGTGATTCAGAAGGTTCAGCTCGCCAAGAGCGGGCTGACCGAAGCCTGCAGCAGCCTTCTAACAGGCTTTGAGGTAAGAAATTTGATATATGTAAAATAGTACCGCATAGACAGTAGCCCTTGATGCTCAGTTTGGTGTTCGGAAAGAAAATCCGGACTGAGAATCTAAAAAGATATACGCAGGAGTTATAAAAAATATGTCAATATGGGATTGCAGGCTGCACTGCTGACCTCTGCCGCACTGACTGCGGAGGTTAATACTTTGAAGCAAAGCCTCGAGCGGTCCGAGAACGAGCTCGGCCGTGCCAAGAAGCAGCTCGAGGACAAGGAAGGTGAGTAACACCTTATTAAAATTGTACCTTACAGAAAAGGATTTTGGTTGCAAGAAGAATGACAAGGATAACGTGGGTATTGCAGGGGCCAATAACGAGGTGGCGACCCTGAAGGAGGCGGTGTCCGCGGCCGAACGTAATGCAGCCGCGGAGCGCACTGAGCGAGAGAAGCAGGAGGCGCAGGTGGCGGAGGTACAGCAAGAGCTCCAGGCTCTCGTGGAGAAACACGAGAGTTTGGAGCGTGACTCGAAGACTCGAGAGTCCGAGCTTGCAACGGCTCTTGAGAGTTCCAAAGCCGCTAAGGCGGAAGCCTATAAGGCCCTCCAGGAAGTCGAGGCGTTGAAGAAAATAGCGGCGGGTAAGGCTTTTTTCATGCAAAGTAAGCATGTGATGTGAATTACATATCAGTTACCCGAATTCGGAGCTCTCCAGGAGCGTTCGCAGATCTGCCCCGCAGTGTGTCCGATGCTGCCGCTTTCTATAGGGCCGAGGAAGGGAGCTCGACGGAGAAGGTATTCTGGTCTCAGTATGCTGAGGCCGGACATCCGGTGCCCCTTAGCGACCAGCTGAAGCAGCTGGTCGAGCTCCACAATGTGGCCGAACAGGCCATGAAGGGCCTCACAGTTCGGCTGTGGCCTAAGGAGGCCATGCTTGGGAGCTACTTCGGCCTGGTGCGGCGGCTGGTGGATGCGTGCCCGTGGGTTGAAGTCATCAAGCACTCCGCCTGTATTGAAGGTGCTCGCCGGGCCCTTGCCCGCGCAAAGGTGCACTGGGGCAAGATGGATGCCCAGAAGCTTGTGACGGACGCCCCACCGCAGGGCAAGGAGCATCGCACACCCGAGATGTATTATAAGAGTGTCCTGAAGGGTGCCCGCATTATTGCGGGTGAGTGCTCCAAAGATGTAATATTTGAGTAGACTCGCATTTTCTTATCCTGTGCGCTGAAAACTTAGTTCATATGCGCTAAGCAACGCTTGTTAATTTAAAATATTACCTTCTGTGCGGCTATTTATCAAATCTGAGAGATGGCAAGTCGTCGGCTTCAGCCCCCATGCCACGAGTGCTGGGGTGTTCGGGATAAACTTGAGCACTCTTGTTCCCATTTTTGGGTCTATCTAGGGAGGCGCTCAACACAACGAACAAGGCAACCAGAATTATAATGCTTGAACACTCTCACTTAGCCATAGAATTCTATAATTTTAAATTTTGGCGAAGCCCCTAGTCTTCGGAAGGCCGAATTTGGGGCGCTATCCACGCCTGGGCCGGACAAAGCTGGCTCCTCGCTCTAAGCGGCATAAGTCTTTATGGACTCGCAAAAAACCTCTCGAACAGCGACCGACTGTCGCCTCATCATGACAGTCAGTTTTAGCTTTCTCCACTGAGGCGCTGGCCCAGCTCAACTGGGGCGCAATCGCAGTGGTTCTCCCAGTGCTACCTTAGCCGATACAACGGAACGTAAGGTACCAAAACATGGGAGCCGGGCAAACCCAACTATTGACCCAAGACATGATTCAGAGCCGATTCATACAATGCTATAAGTTCGGGGCGCCGCACTTGTGAAAGTGTTCGGACTTATCACACCATGATGCGGGAAGCATAAGCCCCTGGTGTATTTAGCCGTACCAAAATGTACGGATGCAACATGTCATAAATGAACATATGTATAAGAAAGAAATGCAATTGGAAGCAAAAAGGTGCTGCATTACTTATTCAAGAAAAGACTGTTGTGAATGCAGAACGATACAAATGGTGCGATAAGCAAGGGATGGGACTGTTAGACATGTACCCCTCCACGGGGTAGGCTGCGGAATGGTGGATTTAATGCTCGTAATGGAGACCACCTGGATATTCATTGTAGCCTTTCTCCTTCCCTGGCTGTTGCATCGTGAGTTCGGCAGGTCTGCTGCCGGACAGGGCCTCTGACGAACGGAGTCCTGTGTGTAAAAATAAAAATAAAAAAGAAAAAAATAACGACACACTTGAGAGCCCCTGGTGTGGTTGAGCCGCATTCTGGGCCTATCGTGGTCGTGCCCCTCTCCCCATGCCCATGGTATCTCCAAAGCGTAATGGTGTACGCGAAGGACCTGTCTTGACGTTTTGCAGGGGCTGGGGTTGGGGCCGCACTGCTACGCGTTCTCGGAACGTGCCAGGTGGTCTTGTTGTAGGTTACTCTGGGCGCGTTTAGCCGTGTCCGGTCGCTTAACGGCCGGACTCGAGAATTGCCTTAAGAGGCTGCACTGTACTTCTGCCGCGAGAGCCGCTGTATGTTCCTCCGTTCAGAGAGAGCGTTCAGTATTTCTGTTGACCGTGATGACTCCTCGAGGGCCTGGCATCTTGAGCTTGAGGTATGCGTAGTGCGGCACCGCGTTGAACTTTGCAAACGTGGTACGTCCGAGCAGGGCATGATAACCGCTGTGGAACGGAACTATGTCGAAGATTAACTCCTCGCTTCGGAAGTTATCCGGGGATCCGAAGACCACTTCTAGTGTAACTGAGGCTGTACAATTGGCTTCTACACCTGGTATGACGCCTTTAAAGGTTGTCTTGATAAAGCAGGTTCAGGCTGCTGCCGCCGTCCATCAGGACTCTAGTGAGGTGAAATCCATCGACGATTGGGTCTAAAACCAATGCGGCTAATCCGCCGTGGCGGATGCTGGTGGGGTGGTCCCTTCAGTCAAAAGTGATCGGGCAGGAGGACCATGGGTTGAACTTCGGGGCAACTGGCTCCATCGCGTATACATCCCTGAGTGCACGCTGCCGCTCCCTTTTGGGTATGTGTGTTGCGTATATCATGTTCACCATCCGCACTTGTGGGGGAAACCCTTCTGTCCTCTATTGTTTGGCGGTCGGGTCTCTTCCTCGTCATCGCTATGCAGCCCCTTGTCGTTGTTTTCGGCAATTAACTTGCCTGCCTGCTTGAATACCCATCAGTCCCTGTTGGTGTGGTTGGCGGGCTTTTCGGGGGTGCCGTGTATCTGGCATGAGCGGTCGAGTATTCGGTCCAAATTGGACGGACCCGGAGTAGTTCTTTTGAATGCCTTTTTCCGCTGACCGGGTTTAGAGCCTCTGAATCCGGCATTGACTGCCGTATCTTCACTATTATCGCCGTTAATGCGGCGTTTGTTTTTGTTGCGACGCGACCTGCCATTACGGTCCTTGATATCCGGACTGCCAGAATTTTTGCTGAGGTTGTTGCTGCGTGCTAGCCAGCTGTCCTCACCGTGCAGAAGCGGGTCATGAGTGATGTGAGGGCTGCCATGGATTTCGGCTTTTCCTGTCCCAGGTGCCGGGCAAGCCACTCGTCGCGGATGTTATGCTTGAAGGCCGCGAGGGCCTCCGCATCCGGACAGTCGATGATTTGGTTTTTCTTGGTTAAGAACCGTGTCCAGAATTGTCTGGCCAATTCGTCTGGCTGCTGAATTATGTGGCTTAGGTCATCAGCGTCTGGTGGTCGCACATACGTGCCTTGGAAGTTATCGAGGAATGCGGCTTCCAGGTCTTCCCAACTCCCGATTGACTCTGCTGGCAAGCTATTAAGCCAATGCCAGGCTGGTCCTTTAAGTTTGAGTGGGAGATATTTGATGGCGTGAAGATCGTCACCGCGGGCCATGTGGATGTGGAGGAGATAGTCTTCGATCCAAACCGCGGGGTCTGTTGTGCCATCGTAAGATTCAATATTCACGGGTTTAAACCCTTCGGGGATTTGATGATCCATTACTTCATCTGTGAAGCATAGTGGGTGTGCGGCGCCTCTGTACTTGGCGATATCACGACGGAGCTCAAAAGAGCTTTGTCTATTTTGTTCGGCCCGCCCGTACTTACTATGTCCGGCGCGACGGTTGTCGTCACGTATCATGGGGAGCCCACGCGATCCATAGATCGATCTTGAATGTCTTGCCTTATCCTCCAATATATCTCGCAAGTCTCGAGCGTTCCCCTGTGGCCTTGTGCTTTTCGAGCAATGCCGGGGTACGGTTCTAGTGAAGGGCCTAGAGGCCTCCCTGTCGCGACCACGGGGTAGTCGGCCAGCCGTATTGTCTGCTGGTGATGCAGGTTCATACGCCTCCTCCTCTAATCGGGGGAGCAACTTGCGTTTAGGGTAGCTTTTGGAGGGGCATTCGAGCTCATGCTCTTCGGCCGCGAGGACTTCAGTCCATCTGTCGGCTAGCAGATCTTGATCAGCTCTAAGCTGTTGCTACTTTTTCTTGAGGCTGTTTGCCGTGGCCATAAGCCTGCGTTTGAAACGCTCTTGTTCGACGGGATCCTCAGGCACGACGAATTCGTCGTCGTCGAGGCTTGCCTCGTCTCCGGAGGGAGGCATATAATCCTCTACCTCTTCTTCTGCTGCTCTCTCATGAGGGCTGGCGTCTCTGTCCTCCTGTGCTGAATCTTGTTGGAGTGGGTTGTCTTCGGCATTGTCTGGGGTGTTATTATCTTCGGTGCCAGAATCTTCATTCTTGCTGTGGCGGGATTTAGAGCGGCGCCGCTGACGCTGGCGCTTGGGCTGTTTCTTGGAGGGGTCATCCTCTGCTGTTCCTTCGCCATTCCCATCCTTTGGGATATCCACCATGTATATGTCATATGATGAGGTGGCTTTCCAGTGCCCGGTAGGCGCTGGTTCTTGGTCGTCTCCGGCATCGTCGTCCATACCATCGATGTCTTCGGAGTCTTAGTCTAGCATATCGGTTAGATCGTCGACAGTGGCTACTAAGCGGGTGGTGGGTGGGCTTTGAATTTCTTCGTCGTCCGCATCCCAACCGTCCTGACCGCAGTCCGGCTAGGGCTCTCCTGATAACAAGAGATACTTTAGCGAACTCAAGATGTCGCCAAAAGGTGAGTGTTGAAAGATGTTCGCCGCGGTGAACTCCATGATCGGCGCACAATCGGATTCGCTCGGAGGGGGCGCGGGAGGTTCGGAGTCCGGCGAGGAGTCCGGCACCTCGGAGTCACGAGCTTCGTGAGGGACAAGGTCAGTGTTCGGCTCTATCGCCATAGAGGTTGCATCCCCCGAGGCGTTGTCTAGCCACCCATCCTCGATCTGCGCAGTCGGCTCCGAATTGAAGATTGGAGCGGACTCGAGTGCGGCCTCCAGGGTACTGTCCGGCTGCAGGGCTAAATCATGCCCGTCGTGGCAGTGTGGCACGCTTTGCTGTGGCTCGAATCCATCGAAGATCAAGTCCCCGCGGATGTCAGCCGTGAAGTTCAAACTTCCAAATCTGACCTGACGGCCAGGGGCGTAGCTTTCGATCTGCTCCAGATGGCCAAGCGAATTGGCCCACAGTGCAAAGTCGCCGAATACGACGATCTGTCCGGGAAGGAAGGTCTCACCCTGGACTGCATCGTTGATGATGATCGAAGAAGCCATCGAGCCTATCGGCGACGACACAGAGGAACTCTCAATGAAAGCACCAATGTCGGTGTCAAAATCGGCAGATCTCGGGTAGGGGGTCCCGAACTGTGTGTCTAGGCGGATGGTAATAGGAGACAAGGGACACGATGTTTTTACCCAGGTTTGGGCCCTCTTGATGGAGGTAAAACCCTACGTCCTGCTTGATTAATATTGATGATGTGTGTTACAAGAGTAGATCTACCACGAGATCAAGGAGGCTAAACCCTAGAAGCTAGCCTATGGTATGATTGTTGTTCGTCCTACGGACTAAAGCCATCCGGTTTATATAGACACCGGAGAGGGCTAGGGTTACACAGAGTCGGTTACAATGGTAGGAGATCTACATATCCGTATCGCCAAGCTTGCCTTCCACGCCAAGGAAAGTCCCATCCGGACACGGGACAAAGTCTTCAATCTTGAATCTTCATAGTCTTGGAGTCCGGCCGATGATGATAGTTCGGCTATCCGGACACCCCATAGTCCAAGACTCCCTCAGGAGGCTTGACTTCTTGAACTCCACATGCATATCACCAGGTTGAGGCAGTGGGTAGTCCTCTTCACCAGAGCTTGTCTCCTCCTTCCTCTTTGGATCATAGTCTTCCTCTTCTTTCGTGGTCCAGCCATAGTGTTCCACGTCCCCATATGCTCTTGGATTTGCAATATAATCAGCTACGTAGCTCTCTCCCTCCGAGTCTTGGGACGACATCTTGTTCAAATCTGCAGCAGGAATAGCTCGAAACGAAAACAGAGGATATTTGCGTGATACGAGAGTCAAAATCTTCGGGAGTATATATAATGAATTTTACCGACCAAAATACGTATCGTGCAAGGAAACGGAGTTCGGAGGGCACACGAGGTGCTCAGGAGGTAGGGGGGTGCACCCAGGGGGGTAGGGCGCGCCCTCCACCCTCGTGAAGGCCTCGTGTCCTCCCCGGACTGCTACTTATTTTTCTATTTTTCTAAATATTCCAAAATAGAGAAATATTGCCTTAAAAATTGTTTTGGAGTCGGTTTACTTACCGTACCACATACCTATTCCTTTTCGGAGTCTGGAACGTTCTGAAAAGTGTCCTTTATGTATTCCTCCAGGGTTATGATTTCAATAATATTAGTTTGAACATTTATGGGATTACCTGAAATATAGTGTTTAATCCTTTGACCGTTTACCACCTTCGGATTTGTGCCTGCGAGGTTGTTGATTTTTATTGCACCGGAACGATAGACCTCCTCGATAACGTTGGGACCTTCCCATTTAGAGAGAAGTTTACCTGCAAAAAATCTTAAACGAGAGTTGTATAGCAATACATAATCACCTACATTAAACTCACGCTTTTGTATCCTCTTGTCATGCCATCTTTTAACCTTTTCTTTAAACAACTTGGCATTTTCATAAGCTTGGGTTCTTCATTCATCAAGTGAGCTAATATCAAATAACCTCTTCTCACCGGCAAGTTTGAGATCATAGTTGAGCTCTTTAATAGCCCAGTATGCCTTATGTTCTAGTTCGAGAGGTAAGTGACAAGCTTTTCCATAAACCATTTTATACGGAGACATACCCAGAGGATTTTTATATGCAGTTCTATAGGCCCATAATGCATCATCAAGTTTCTTGGACCAGTTCTTTCTACACCTATTGACAGTCTTTTGCAAAATTAATTTGAGCTCTCTATTGCTCAATTCTACCTGACATCTAGACTGCGGGTGATATGGAGATGCAATTCTATGATTAACGTCATATTTAGCAAGCATCTTACGGAAAGCACCATGAATAAAGTGTGAACCACCATTAGTCATTAAATATCTAGGGACTCCAAACCTCGGAAAAATAACTTCCTTAAGCATTTTAATAGAAGTGTTATGATCATCACTACTATTTGGAATAGCTTCTACCCACTTAGTAACGTAATCAACAACAACTAAAATATGAGTATATCCATTAGAGGCAGGAAAAGGTCCCATATAATCAAAGCCCAAAACATCAAATGGTTCAATAACAAGTGAATAATTCATAGGCATTTCTTGACGTCTACTAATATTACCAATTCTTTGACATTCATCGCAAGACAAAACAAACTTACGGGCATCCTTGAAGAGAGTAGGCCAATAAAAACCGGATTGCAATACCTTATGTGCAGTTCTATCTCCAGCGTGGTGTCCTCCATAAGCTTCGGAGTGACACTTGCGTAGGATCAGTTCCTGTTCATGCTCAGGTACACAACGTCTAATAACACCATCTACTCCTTCTTTATAAAGATGCGGGTCATCCCAAAAATAATGTCGCAAGTCATAGAAAAACTTTTTCTTTTGTTGGTATGTGAAGCTAGGTGGTATAAATTTAGCAACAATATAATTAGCATAATCTCTAACCTAGATAAGTTGTCTACAACGGGGTTCTCAGCTCCCTTTCTATCAACAATATGTAAATCAAATTCTTGCAGCAGGAGAACCCATCTAGTGAGTCTAGGTTTTGCATCCTTCTTTTCCATAAGATATTTAATAGCAGCATGATCAGTGTGAATTGTTACTTTAGAATCAACAATATAAGGTCTAAACTTATCACAAGAAAATACAACTGCTATAAGTTCCTTTTCGGTAGTAGCATAATTTCTTTGAGCACTGTCTAGAGTCTTACTAGCATAATGGATAACATTTAATTTCTTATCAACTCTTTGCCCTAGAACAACACCTACAACATAATCACTCGCATCACACATAATTTCAAAGGGTAAATTCCAATCGGGTGGCTGAACAACAGGTGCAGATACTAATGCTTTCTTAAGTATTTCAAATGCTTCTACACAATCATCATCAAAGACAAATGGTACATCTTTTTGTAATAATTTAGTCAGAGGCCGAGAGATTTTTGACAAGTCCTTAATGAACCTCCTATAAAATCCGGCGTGACCAAGGAAACTTCTTATACCTTTGATGTCCTTGGGACAGGGCATCTTTTCAATAGCATCAAACTTGGCTTTATCAACTTCAATACCTCTTTCAAAAACTTTGTGCGCCAAGACAATACCTTCATTAACCATAAAGTGGCACTTTTCCGAATTCAAGACAAGATTAGTTTCTTCACATCTCTGCAAAAATCGAGCAAGATTGCTCAAGCAATCATCAAAAGAGGAACCGTAGACGGAAAAGTCGTCCATGAAAACCTCACAAATTTTCTCGCAAAAGTCAGAGAATATAGCCATCATGCATCTTTGAAAGGTAGAAGGTGCATTACATAAACCAAAAGGCATACGTCTATAAGCAAAAGTACCAAAAGGGCATGTAAAAGTAGTCTTTGATTGGTCTTTAGCCGACACATGTATTTGAGAGAAACGAGAATAACCGTCTAGGAATCAATAATGTGTATGTTTGCATAATCTTTCTAGCATTTAATCAATAAAAGGTAATGGGTAATGATCTTTCTTAGTAGCCTTATTTATTTGCGGAAATCAATTACTATCCTATAACCTGTGATAATTCTTTGCGGAATCAATTCATCTCTATCATTAGGGACACCAGTAATACCTCCCTTCTTAGGGACACAATGGACATGACTCACCCACTGACTATCAGCAACGGGATAAATTATACCTGCCTCCAGAAGCTTGAGTATTTCTTTTCTTACCACTTCTTTCATTTTAGGATTTAGACGTCATTGAGGATCACGAACTGGTTTGGCATCCGCTTCCAAATTTATTTTATGTTGACATAGAGTGGGACTGATGCCCTTAAGATCATCAAGTGTATATCCAATAGCAGCATGGTGCTTCTTCAGAATTTTCAATAATCTTTCTTCTTCATGCTCTGAAAGGTTAGCACTAATAATAATAGGATATATTTTCTTTTCATCAAGATAAGCATATTTAAGATTATCAGGCAACGGTTTAAGCTCAAACAAGGGATCACCCTTGGGTGGAGGAGGATCCCCTAGGATTTCAACAGGCAAATTGTGTTGTAGAATAGGTTCCTGTTTAAAGAATACTTCATCTATTTCCCTTCTTTCATTCATGAACATATCCTTTTCATGGTCTAGCAAATATAGTTCTAAAGGATCACTAGGATGTACGACAATAGAAGCAAGACCAATAATTTCGTACTTACTAGGAAATTCTTCCTCACGATGTTGTTTACTAAATTTAGAGAAATTAAACTCATGAACCATATCATCTAAGCCAACAGTAACAACATTCTCTTTGCAGTCTATCATAGCATTAACATTATTCAAGAAGGGTCTACCAAATATAATGGGACAAAAGCTATCTTGTGGAGAACCAAGAACAAGAAAATCAGCGGGATATTTGGTTTTTCCACACAAGACTTCAACATCCCTAACAATTCCCATTGCAGATATAGTATCTGTATTGGCAAGTTTAATTGTAACATCAATATCTTCTAACTCAGCAGGTGCAATATCATGCATAATTTCTTTGTATATGTCAACGGGTATAACACTAGCACTAGCACCCATATCACACAAGCCATGATAACAATGATCTCCTATTTTAACAGAAATAACAGGCGCGCCTACCACAGGTCTATGTTTATCTTTATCACAAGGTTTAGCAATTCTAGCAGTTTCACCCTGGAATTGAATAACATGTCCATCAATATTATCAGACAAGACATCTTTAACAATAGCAATATTGGGTTATACTTTGACTTGCTCAGGAGGCGTATAAGTTCTAATATTGCTTTTATGAACAACAGTTGAAGCTTTTTTACGATCCTTCATTCTAATAGGGAAAGGTGGTTTCTCAACATAAGAAGTGGGAACAATAGGATCATTATAAGTGACCATTTTTTCTTCAACTTTAATAGATGCAGCTACTTTTACTTCTATGGGAGGATGATATTTAAACTCCTTCTCCTTGGGGAGATCAATATAAGTAGCAAAAGATTCACAGAAAGATGCTACTATCTCAGAGTCAAGTCCATATTTAGTGCTAAGCTGACGGAAAATATCGGTATCCACAAAAGATTAACACAATCAAACTTAGGTTTCATACCTGACTCCTTACCTTCGTCGAGGTCCCAATCTTCAGAGTTGCGTTTAATTCTATCCAATAAATTCCATCTAAATTCAATAGTCTTCATCATAAAAGAGCCAGCACAAGAAGTATCGAGCACGGTGCGATTGTTATCAGAAAGCCGAGCATCAAAACTTTGCATAATCACTTCTCTTGCGAGCTCATGATTGGGGCATGAATATAACATTGATTTAAACCTCCCCCAAGCTTGAGCGATGCTTTCTCCTTCGCGAGGCCAAAAATTATATATATAATTGCGATCACGATGAACAAGATGCATAGGGTAATACTTTTGCTGAAATTCCAATTTCAATCTTTTATAGTTCCATGATCTCATATCATCACATAGCCTGTACCATGTCAATGCGTCTCCCTTCAAAGATAAAGGGAAGGCCTTCTTCTTAACAACATCATCGGGTATACCTGCAAGCTTAAATAGTCCACAAACGTCATCCACATAGCATAGATGTTCATCAGGATGCTTTGTTCCATCTCCTATAGAAGTGTTAGCCAGCAGTTTTTCCATCAAACCCGAAGGAATCTCAAAAGGAGTTTCCTTTTCAATAGGTTCAGTAGGTTGAGTAGGTTGAGGAGCAACTCTTTTCTCTACTAGACGGGGCGAAGATACCCCGAACAAGCCCCTCAGACAATTATTTTCCATAGTAACAAGTGACAGAAAATTTCAGCACACTATATAAATTTTTCTTACCAAAGGCGCTTCACTCCCCGGCAACGGCGCCAGAAAAGAATCTTGATGACTCACAAGTATAGGGGATCTATCGTAGTCCCTTCGATAAGTAAGAGTGTAGAACCCAACGAGGAGTAGAAGGAAATGATAAGCAATTTTCAGCAAGGTATTTTCTGCAAGTACTGAAATAAGTGGTAACAGATGGTTTTGTGATAAGATAAATTGTAACGAGCAACAAGTAACAAAAGTAAATAAAGTGCAGCAAGGTGGCCCAATCCTTTTTGTAGCAAAGGACAAGCCTGGACAAACTCTTATAATAGGAAAATCGCTCCGAGGACACATGGGAATATCGTCAAGCTAGTTTTCATCACGCTCATATGATTCACGTTCGGTACTTTGATAATTTGATATGTGGGTGGACCGGTGCTTGGGTGCTGTTCTTACTTGAACAAGCATCCCACTTATGATTAACCTCTATTGCAAGCATCCGCAACTACAACAAAAGTATTAAGGTAAACCTAACTATAGCATGAAACATACGGATCCAAATCAACCCCTTACGAAGCAACACATAAACTAGGGTTTAAGCTTCTGTCACTCTAGCAACCCATCATCTACTTATTACTTCCCAATGCCTTCCTCTAGGACCAAATAATGGTGAAGTGTTATGTAGTCGACGTTCACATAACACCACTAGAGGTTAGACAACATACATCTTATCAAAATATCGAACGAAAACCAAATTCACATGACTACTAATAGCAAGACTTCTCCCTTGTCCTCAGGAACAAACGTAACTACTCACAAAGCATATTCATGTTCATAATCAGATGGGTAATAATGTGCATAAAGGATCTGAACATATGATCTTCCACCAAATAAACCAACTAGCATCAACTACAAGGAGTAATCAACACTAGTAGCAACCTACTAGCACCAATCCCGGACTTGGAGACAAGAATTGGATACAAGAGATGAACTAGGGTTTGGAGATGAAATGGTGCTGGTGAAGATGTTGATGGAGATTGCCCTCTCCCGATGAGAGGAGCGTTGGTGATGACGATGGTGATGATTTCCCCCTCCCGGAGGGAAGTGTCCCCGGCAGAACAGCTCTGCCGGAGCCCTAGATTGGTTCCACCAAGGTTCCGCCTCGTGGCGGCGGAGTCTCGTCCCTAAAGGTTGCCTTCTATTTTTTTCTCATCGAAAGACTTCATATAGGAGAAGACGGGCGTCGGAGAGCCACCAGGGGGCCCATGAGGTAGGGGGGCGCGCACAGGGGGGGCATCCCCATGAGCAGGGTGTGGCCCCCTAGCCTTCATCTTTGGCGACGATTTTTCTTTATTTATTTTAAGATATTCCGTGGAGTTTCAGGACTTTTGGAGTTGCGCAGAATAGGCCTCCAATATTTGCTCCTTTTCCAGCCCAGAATTCCAGCTGCCGGCATTCTCCCTCTTCATGTAAACCTTGTAAAATAAGAGAGAATATCCATAAATATTGTGACATAACGTGAAATAACAGCCCATAATGCAATAAATATCGATATAAAAGCATGATGCAAAATGGACGTATCAACCCCCAAAACTGTTTCTCCATCCTGCGGACCTCCGTGAGGTACGCTTCCATGTGCTCGTGCTTCGGCTCATATACCTTGTTGGAGAAGTTGACGAGGAGTTGTGAATCGCCTTTGATGGTGATTCGTTTTACCCCCAAGGCGACAGCTGCCTTCAAGCCCACTATCAGGCCCTCGTACTCTGCCATGTTGTTGGAGAACTTCTCCCCATGTTGGAAGCAGAGCTGCACGGCATAGTAAAGCTTGTCCTGAGTGGGCGATATGAGCACTGCGCCAGCCCCCATGCCCTGATGCCGGTCTTCATTCCTCCTTGGCGGTGGTGGCAGAGGCGGGAGGCCTGCGTTGCCGCGCGGGCGATCCTCACGGGGCTGATCCCTCCAACCTCCCTCGCGAGGCTGGTCCTGCCAGCGGTCCTCGCGAGGTCGGTCACGCCATCCTTGGCGAGGGCCACGATCTTACCCATCATCCTCCACCTCTTCCTCCTCCTCGGCCATAGCCCCGATCGTTGCGCTCAGGGCATCTACCGATACGCCCATCTCGTACGGCCCTGAGCTCCTGGCATTCGTTGGTGTTGTGGGTGTGGAGGTCGTGGTACACGCAGTACCGGCTACCCTTGGATGACTCAGGCTGATCCCTGCCTAGCTTGGTGTCTGGCTCTACTGCGAGCACAACAGCTCCCTTACGCTTCATGTCCTTCACCTTGGGCTTCTTCTCTTCCGGATCGGCAGCCGGAAGCTCGAGGAGGGAGAGGCGCCCTTCCTCAGCCCTGGCGCACTTGGTCGCCAAGTTGAACAGCTCCAGGGATGTGCACATGTCTTCATGGATTGCTAACTCCTCTTTCATCTTGATGTCACGCACGCTGTTGAAGAAGGCTGAGATGATGGCTTCCTCAGTCACCCTAGGGATCTTGAGCGAGCGTTGTTGAAGCGCTGGATGTACTTCTGCAGGGTCTCTCCTGGCTGCTGCTTGATGCGGTGCAGGTCACTCATGGCCGGAGGCCGGTCACGAGTGCCCTGGAAGTTGGCGATGAAGCGAGTGCGCGTCTCATCCCAGGAGGAGATCGTGCCAGGAGCCAGGTTCAGGAGCCAGGTGCGGGCACCGTCCTTGAGCGCCATGGGGAACCAATTCGCCATGACCTTTTCGTCCCCGTTGGCGGCTTCGATGCCCAGCTCGTAGAGCTGCAGGAACTCCGCGGGGTCTGCAGTGCCGTCGTAGCATGGGGGCAGATCTGGCTTGAACTTGCCCGGCCAGGCCACGCTGTGCAGCTCGGCGGTGAAGGCACGACAGCCTGCAATGGCCACAGGAGGCCTTTGGTGACGAAGGGCTTGATCTTGGAGGTCTCCGCGCGCTGCCTCCAGGAGCAGCACGGGGTCTTGGCACGCTGGAGCAGGAGCGCGGTCATGACGTGCCGGTGCGGGGAGCACAAGGGCAGCTTGTTGAGGGCCAGGGATCTCTTGGCAGCTCTTTTCTTGTCGCGCAGGCATCGGACACGGTGGGTCTCGCCCTGGGGCCGCGCGCCGTGGAGCCAAGGCGCCTTCTTGAGGAGGAGGTGGCGGAGGCATCTCCTGATCCACGCCTCCTGCGCAGGATGGAGGGCAAGGCAACGAGAGAGCGGGCATGGGAGAGCCCCCTACAGCACTGACGAGCTTGGTGATGCGGGCGAGCCAGTCCTCGTAGAGGTCGTCGACGGGACGGTAGTGCAGGAGTTCTCGCGCCAGGAGCAGCGTCGCGTGCGCGTCCATGGGGGCGCGACGGGCGTGGGACGACGAACTGGCTGGAGTCAGCGACAGGGTGGCGGTGCGGCCTTCCCGCCGCACCGAAGGATGCAGGGACGAGGCCTGCTGCTCATTCCCTGCCGGGTCGGTGGCGGCAGGCGACGGGGAATGACGGGGGCATCCGCCACCGGGCGCCGCCTGGGTGACGCGGGTGGCGAGAGCAGCCCGACGCTCGGTGCGAGCCCAACGAGTGTCAGCCATGGATACGACGGAAGATCACATGCGACCAGCGGAAGAAAGATTCCGGCGCACCCCTACCTGGCGCACCAAATGTTAGATTTCGGGTTCCGGCAGACCCTTGAGGTTCGAACTCTGGGGTGCGCGCAGAGATCTTTCCCCTACCAGCTAGCATCTCTTTGCTTTGCAAAGGATCTAGACTACACCATGAACAACACAAGAGACACAAGGTTTATACTAGTTCGGGCCACCATTGTGGTGTAATACCCTACTCTAGTTTGTCGTGTTTGGATTGCCTCAGGAGATGATGATGAATAGTACAAGGGAAGAACAGCCTCACGAGGGGCTGTTCTTGAGCTGGTGCGATGATTGCTTGGGAGAGTTCAGCCGCCTCTTGGATGCCTACCCGATCTCTAGATGTCTCTCCTTCCCACTGTGGTGGCTAGTCCTATTTATAGAGGAAGGCCCTGGGCCTCTTCCCAAATAATGAGCGGGAAGGGCGCCAACAATTGGCCATTTTGAAGGGGAACATCTAGTACACTTATCATGACAAAGTTGGTCTTCAACTGACAAAGACTCTGGCGGTGACACCGTCCAGGGCTCCACGGTGACCTCCTTCCTGCCGCTCTGTTGGTCTTGGTCTTGTTGGACCGAAACAGTAACCTTTGCCTGATGGCTTGGCCTGTGCTTGCCCCCTTTGCACCAAAGGGGAAACAAGGACACTACGCAGGCCGGCGCCCGCCTGGCACCCGCCTGGTCTCGATCATCATGGCTTGCATCACGGGCACCTCGCGAGGTACCCTGCCTTGATCTCTGCTCCTCCTCGCGAGCCTGCCTGATGAGGCTGCGCCTGAGGAAGCTTCCTGTCGTCCGCCCCGCGAGGCTTGGCCCCTCGTGAGGGTCTTGAGCTTCAGTCGACAAAGATGGGCTGTACTGGGCCTTGCTTGAGCCACGCCATAGGCCGCAGGCAGGCAAGTCTGGGGACCCCCGTTCCCAGATCGCCAACAACGTTCGTGACAAGTAGACCGACTCCTGCCTGCATCTACTACTATTACTCCACACATCGACCGCTATCCAACATGTATCTAGAGTATTAAGTTCATAGGAATAGAGTAACGCATTAAGAAAGATGACATGATGTAGAGGGATAAACTCATGCAATATGATATAAACCCCACCTTGTTATCCTCGATGGCAACAATACAATATGTGCCTTGCAACCCCTATTGTCACTGGGTAAGGACACCGCAAGATTAAACCCAAAGCTAAGCACTTCTTCCATTGCAAGAAAGATCAATCTAGTAGGCCAAACCAAACTGATAATTCAAAGAGACTTGCAAAGGTAACTCAATCATACATAAAAGAATTCAGAGGAGATTCAAATATTTCTCATAGAGAAACTTGATCATAAACCCACAATTCATCGGATCTCGACAAACACACCGCAAAAAGAGTTACATCGAATAGATCTCTATAAGAGAGGGGGAGAACATGGTATTGAGATCCAAAAGGAGAGAAGAAGCCATCTAGCTAATAACTATGGACCCGAAGGTTTGTGGTAAACTACTCACAACTCATCGGAGGGGCTATGGCGTTGATGTAGAAGCCCACCGTGGTCGATTCCCCCTACCGCGGAGCACCGACGAAGGCTCCAAGCTGGGATCTCGCGGATACAGAAGGTTACGGCGGTGGAAATTGTTTTTCCCTGGCTCCCTGGATGTTTTCGGGGTACGTGGGTATATATAATTGGAAGAAGTAGGTCGGTGGCCGCCCGAGGGGCCCACGAGATAGAGGGTGGCCGCCTCGGCTTCTTCTTAGCTTGCACTGCAAGTCCTCTGGATCATGTTTGTTCCAAAAATCACGCTCCCGAATGTTTCATTCCGTTTGGACTCCATTTGATATTCCTTTTCTTCAAAATACTGAAATAGGCAAAAAAACAGCAATACGGGCTGGGCCTCCGGTTAGTAGGTTAGTCCCAAAAATGATATAAATGTGTAAAATAAAGCCCATAAACATCCAAAAGGGGTAATATAATAGAATGGAACAATCAAAAATTATAGATACGTTGGAGACGTATCAAGCATCCCCAAGCTTAATTCCTGCTCGTCCTCGAGTAGGTAAATGATAAATATAGAATTTTTGATGTGGAATGCTACCTATCATAATTCTCAATGTATTTTCTTTATTGTGGCATGAATGTTCAGATCCAAATGGTTCAAAATAAAAGTTCATATTGACAAAATAAATAGTAATACCTCAAGCATACTAATAAAAGCAATCATGTCTTCTCAAAATAACATGGCTAAAGAAAGTTCATCCCTACAAAATCATATAGTTAGGCTATGCTTCATTTTCGTCACACAAAAATGCTCCCAAATTCTACACCCCCGATGACAAGCCAAGCAATTGTTTCGTACTTAAATAATCTCAAACATTTTCAACTTTCACGCAAGACATGAGCGTGAGCCATGGATATAGCACTACGGGTGGAATAGAATATGATGATGGGGATTGTGTGGAGAAGACAAAAGAGGAGAAAGTCTCACATTGACGAGGATAATCAACGGGATATGGAGATGCCCATCAATTGATGTCAACAAAAGCGGATGCACTAGAGCTATAAATGAATGAAAGATCAAAAAAAGAAAACTAGTGGGTGTGCATCCAACTTGCTTGCTCACGAAGACCTAGGGCATTTTGAGGAAGCCCATCGTAGGAATATACAAGCCAAGTTCTATAATAAAAAATTCGCACTAGTATATGAAAGTGACAACATATGAGACTCTCTATATGAAGAACATGGTGCTACTTTGAAGCACAATATATGAGACTCGCTATATGAAGGACATGGTGCTACTTTTTTTTGTTTGGCCTTTCTTTTTTTCTTTTGGCCTTTCTTTTTTTTCTTTGGCCTTTCTTTTTTTTATTTGGGGACAATCCTCTAATAATGATGATCATCACACTTTTATTTATTTACAACACATGAATTACAACTCGAAACTATAACAAGATATGACTCTATATGAATGCCTCCGGCGGTGTACCAGGATGGTGCAATGAATCAAGAGTGACATGTATGAAAAATTATGCATGGTGGCTTTGCTACAAATACGATGTCAACTACATGATCATGCAATGGCATTATGACAAAAGTAATGCGTGTCATGATGATAAACGGAACGGTGGAAAGTTGCATGGCAATATATCTCAGAATGGCTATGGAAATGCCATAATAGGTAGGTATAGTGGCTGTTTTGAGGAAGATATAAGGAGGTTTATGTGTGATAGAGCGTATCATATCACAGGGTTTGGATGCACCGGCGAAGTTTGCACCAACTCTCAAGGTGAGAAAGGGCAATGCACAGTACCGAAGAGGCTAGCAATGATGGAAAGGTAAAAGTGCGTATAATCCATGGACTCAACATTAGTCAAAAGAACTCATATACTTATTGCAAAAATTTAGAAGTCATCAAAAACCAAGCACTACGCGCATTCTCCTAGAGGGATAGACTTGTAGGAAAAGACCATCGCTCGTCCCCGACCGCCACTCATAAGGATGCACAATCCAGGGACACTTCATGTTTCAAATTTGTTACACAACTTTAACCATACGTGCATGCTACGGGACTTGCTAACTTCAACACAAGCATTCTTTAAATTCATAGTCACCAAACTAGCATGACTTTAATATCACTACCTCCATATCTCAAAACAATTATCAAGTATCAAATTGATCATAGCATCCAATTCACTTCCTATGATAGTTTTTATTATACCCAACTTGGATGCCTACCATTCTAGGACCAATTTTATAACCATAGCAAATACCATGCTGTTATAAGAGACTCTCAAAATAATATAATTGAAGCATGAGAGACTAGAAATTTCTACAAAATTAAGCCACCACCGTGCTCTAAAAGATATAAGTGAAGCACTAGAGCAAAAACTATCTTGCTCAACAGATATAAGTGAAGCACATAGAGTATTCTAATAAATTTCAATCAAGTAGGATTCTCACAAAAGGTGTGTACAGAAAGGATGATTGTGGAAAACTAAAAAGCAAATAGTAATATCATACACGACGCTCCAAGCAAAACACATATCATGTGGCGAATAAAAATATAGCTCCAAGTAAAGTTACCAATGAACGAAGACGAAAGAGGGGATGCCTTCCCATGGGCATCCCCAAGCTTAGGATTTTGGCTATTCTTGAATATCTTGGGGTGCCATGGGCATCCCCAAGCTTAGGCTTTTGCCACTCCTTATTCCATAGTCCATCAAATATTTACCCAAAACTTGAAAACTTCACAGCACAAAACTAAACAGGAAATCTCATAAGCTCTGTTAGTGAAAGAAAACAAAACCACCACATAAGGTACTATAATGAACTAATTCTTTATTTATATTTGTGTTAAACCTACTGTATTTCAATTTCTCTATAGTTCATGCCACTTAATACTAGCCATAGATTCATCAAAATAAGCAAACAACACACGAAAAACAGAATCTGTCAAAAACAGAACAGTCTGTAGCAATCTGTAACTAACGCAAACTTATGGAACTATAAAAATCCTACCAAAATAGTAAGTCCTGGAGAATTTGTCTATTGATCTACATAAAAAAGAATCAATGCAAAATCACATTTCTGTGATTTAACAAAACTAATTTCGTGCATGCAAAGTTTCTGTTTTTCAGCAGAATCAAATCAACTATCACCATAGGTTATCCTATAGGTTCTACTTGGCACAAACACTAATTAAAACATAAAAAAACATCCAAACATAAGGTAGATGCCAAATTTATTACTAAACACAAACAAAAACAAAAAACACAAATAAAGTTGGGTTGCCTCCCAACTAGCGCTATCGTTTAACGCCCCTAGCTAGGCATAAAAGCGAAGATAGATCTAAGTAGTGCCATCTTTGGCACTCAACTCATAAGTAGCTCGCATGATAGATTCATAAGGTAATTTAATTTTATTTCTTGGACAGTGCTCCATGCCTTTCCTTAATGGAAATTGGAATCTAATATTCCCTTCCTTCATATCAATAATCACGCCAATCGTTCTAAGGAAAGGTCTACCAAGAATAATAGGGCAAGAAAGATTGCAATCTATATCAAGAACGATAAAATCTACGGGCACCAAATTTATATTTGCAACAATGAGAACATAATTGATCCTTCCCATTGGCTTTTTAATGGTGGAATCTGCAAGGTGCAAATTTAAAGAGCAATCATCAAGATCATGGAAACCTAGAATGTCACATAAAGTTTTCGGAATCGTGGAAACACTAGCACCCAAATCACACAAAGAAAAACACTCATGATCTTTAATTTTAATCTTTATAGTAGGTTCCCACTCATCATTAAGTTTTCTAGGTATAGAAACTTCCAAATTAAGTATTTCATCATAAGATTGCATCAAGGCATCAACGATATGTTTGGTAAAAACTTTATTTTGACTATAAGCTTGAGGAGAATTAACAACGGATTGCAACAAGGAAATACAACCATCTAAAGAACAATTATCATAATCAAATTCCTTGAGATCCGAGATAGTGGGTTCAATACTATTTAAAGACATGACCTCTCCAATCCCACTTTTACCAAATTTAACATCAAAATCTAAAAACTCCGAATTATTGGGACGCCTTCTAACTAAAGTTGACTCATCTCCAGTCCCATTATTATTAAGATTAATATTGCAAAACAAAGATCTAATAGGGGACACATCAATAACTTTTAGATTTTCATCATTATTTTCGCGAAAACTAGAAGAACACGCCTTTACAAAGCAATCTTTCTTAGCATGCAATCTAGCAGTTCTTTCCTTGCACTCATCAATGGAAATTCTCATGGCTTTGAGAGACTCATTGATATCATGCTTAGGAGTAGTAGATCTAAGTTTAAGAGAATCAACATCAAGCGAAAGTCTATCAACGTTCCTAGCCAAATCATCAACTTTGAGCAATTTTTCTTCAAGCAAAGCATTAAAATTCTTTTGAGAAATCATAAATTCTTTCACACTATTCTCAAAATCAGTGGGCATATTATCAAAGTTACCATAAGAATTATTGTAGGAATTTCCATAATTATTAGAGGAATTACTAGGGAACGGTCTAGGATTAAAGTTTCCTCTATAAGCATTGTTTCCAAAACTATTCCTACCAACAAAATTCACATCCATAGATTCATTATTATTCTCAATCAAAGTAGACAAAGGCATATCATTGGGATCAATAGGAGCATTCTTAGTAGCAAACAATTTCAGAAGTTCATCCATCTTTCCACTCAAAACATTAATTTCTTCTATGGCATGCACTTTTGTACTAGTAGATCTTTCGGTGTGCCATTGAGAATAATTAGCCATAATATTATCAAGGAGTTTTGTAGCATCTCCTAAAGTGATTTCCATAAACGTGCCTCCCGCGGCCGAATCTAAAAGATTTCTAGTAGGAAAGTTCAAACCAGCATAAATTTTTTGTATGATCATCCATAAATTCAAACCATGAGTAGGGCAATTGTGAATCATCAATTTCATTCTTTCCCAAGATTGGGCAACATGCTCATGATCAAGTTGTTTAAAATTCATAATATCGTTCCTAAGAGTGATGATCTTAGTGGGAGGAAAATACTTAGAGATAAAAACATATTTGCACTTGTTCCAAGAATCAGTACTATTCTTAGGCAAAGACGAAAACAAAACTTTAGCATGATCTCTAAGTGAAAACGGAAATAACTTCAATTTAACAATATCATTATCCGTATCTTTCTTCTTTTGCATATCACACAAATCAACAAAGTTGTTTAGATAGGTAGCGGCATCTTCACTAGGAAGGCCGGCGAATTGATCTTTCATAAGAAGATTCAGCAAAGCAGTATTGATTTCACAAGACTCAACATCATTAAGAGGAGCAATCGGAGTACTAAGGAAATCATTATTATTGGTATTGGAGAAATCACACAATTTGGTATTATCTTGCGCCATGGCAACAAGTAATCCAACACACAAGCAAACAGAAAAAGGCAAGCAAAAAAGAGAGAGGAGATTGGGAAAGAGGGGGCGAATAAAACGGCAAGGGTGAAGTGGGGGAGAGGAATAGGAGAGGAAAATGGCAAATAATGTAAATGCAAGGGAGATGAGTTTGTGATGGGTACTTGGTATGTCTTGACTTGAGCGAAGACCACCCCGGCAATGGCGCCAGAAATCCTTCTTGCTACGTCTTGAGCTTGCGTTGGTTTTCCTTGAAGAGGAAAGGGTGATGCAGCAATAGTAGCGTAAGTATTTCCCTTAGTTTTTGAGAACCAAGGTATCAATCCAGTAGGAGGCTCCTCAAAACTCCCACGCACCTACACAAACAAACAAAGAACTTGCAACCAACGCAATAAAGGGGTTGTCAATCCCTTCACGGCCACCTGCGAAAGTGAGATCTGATAGAGATAGTATGATAAGATAAATATATTTTTGGTATTTTATAATATAGATTGGAAAAGTAAAGATGCAAATAATAGTAGATTGGAAGCTTATATGATAAAAGATAGACCCGGGGGCCATAGGTTTCACTAGTGCCTTCTCTCAGGATAGCATAAGTATTACGGTGGGTGAACAAATTACTGTCGAGCAATTGATAGAAAAGTGAATAATTATGAGATTATCTAGGCATGATCGTGTATATAGGCATCACGTCCGTGACAAGTAGACCGACTCCTGCCTGCATCTACTACTATTACTCCACACATCGACCGCTATCCAGCATGCATCTAGAGTATTAAGTTCAGAAGAACCGAGTAACGCATTAAGAAAGATGACATGATGTGGAGGGATAGACTCATGCAATATGATATAAACCCCACTTTGTTATCCTCGATGGCAACAATACAATACGTGCCTTGCAAACACCTATTGTTACTGGGTAAGGACACCACAAGATTGAACCCAAAGCTAAGCACTTCTCCCATTGCAAGAAAGATCAATCTAGTAGGCCAAACCAAACTGATAATTCAAAGAGACTTGCAAAGATAACTCAATCCTACATAAAAGAATTCAGAGGAGATTCAAATATTTCTCATAGATAAACTTGATCATAAACCCACAATTCATCGGATCTCGACAAACACACCACAAAAAGAGATACATCGAATAGATCTCCACAAGAGAGGGGGAGAACATGGTATTGAGATCCAAAAAGAGAGAAGAAGCCATCTAGCTAATAACTATGGACCCGAAGGTCTGTGGTAAACTACTCACAACTCATTAGATAGCTATGGCGTTGATGTAGAAGCCCTCCGTGGTTGATTCCCCCTTCGGCGGAGCGCCGACAAAGGCTCCAAGATGGGATCTCGCAGATACAGAAGGTTACGGCGGTGGAAATTGTTTTTCGTTGGCTCCCTGGATGTTTTTGGGGTACGTGGGTATATATAGGAGGAAGAAGTAGGTCGGTGGCCGCCCAAGGGGCCCACGAGATATGGGGCGCGCCCTCCACCCTCGTGGCTACCTCGGCTGCTTCTTGGCTTGCACTCCAAGTCCTCTGGATCACGTTTGTTCCAAAAATCATGCTCGCGAAGGTTTCATTCCGTTTGGACTCCGTTTGATATTCCTTTTCTTCGAAATACTGAAATAGGCAAAAAAAACCCAGCAATACGGGCTGGGCCTCCGGTTAGTAGGTTAGTCCCAAAAATGATATAAATGTGTAAAATAAAGCCCATAAACATCCAAAATGGGTAATATAATAACATGGAACAATAAAAATTTATAGATACGTTGGAGACGTATCACTGGTTGGCTGCTGATGAACAGGATGACGTCGCTCGGTCGCTGTACGCGTTAGAGACCCCGCCTGTATGTACGTTCGTAGCCGTATTTATTATCTTGCGGCGTGGCTATACGTACGTGTACATGATATAGACAGGACTGTGTGACATGCTATGTCGGCGCCTCTACTTCAACACGTGCTGCTTCTTACTCGGCCACGGTACATCGCTGCAGAGGGACCAATCGACCGCTATGTACGTACACGTTCGCGACCAGGTAGATAACGCTACCTTCACTTCAACCTGGTGGGTCCCAGTTGTCAGGGGGTAAGAAGGCACTTCTTTCCATGCGAAGATAAAGCCGGTGGGTCCCAACTGTCAGGGGGAATGTTTTTTCGCGAAATACAGCGGCCCTTTCGGTGGGTCCGAGCTATCACGTGGAGGAATCATTATTTTGCACATAATAAGGAGGCACTCCTTACGTGTGGCGATGGACCCAACTATCAGCCTCTCCACTTACTGTCCTCTTCTGATGGATGTCATTTGTTGACCGCGTTGACGACGCCTTACCATCCGAGAGCCCCAAGGTGGTTGATGACGGTGCGACCTAGGAAGGGAACGACCCGGAGCTAGGGAATATGCAAGAGTAGATGCCCACGCGGAGGGGAGTATGAGGGTTGACTGGTTCAATTGCGGTTTGAGGCTGCCGTCGCCAGAGAATAACGGGGGGTGTAGGTGAGTAGAGGGAAGGCCTAAACAACAGTGGGAGTAGGGTGGGCCGGCGAGGCCTGCGCGGAAGTACAGCCAGCCACTGGAGGCAGGAGCAGGCGGTCCCACCGGCGCTGGTTTGGGCGGCCGGTTCAAGAAGATCAGAGATTGAAGAAGCAATAGGACCGTTCGATTAAAACTCAACAGTCACTGTTGCTCGAATCGTTTTTTGACTAAGTTGACAAAGCCCTGCGTACGCGTCAACTTAGCAGGCCCACAGGTTAGCCTACGAACTGGTCCACCCAAGATGTCAGTGGGAGGAATCATTTTTTTCGTGTAATAAAGAGGCAGTTGCCTGCATGCGGCCATGGACCATGGGGGTCCCTACTGTCAGCCTATCCACGTACATCCCTATTCAGATGGCTGTCGTTTGTTGAATCTTGACCATGATGAGCATGTCGCGCCTAGAGCACCAACGCGGTGGATGACGGTGAGGCCTAGGAATGGAATGACCCGGAGCCGGCGAAGACAAAGCAGTGGATGCCCACACTGAGCGGAGTGACGTTTCACTGGTTTGGCTGTGGCGTGAGGCTGCCATCACCAAAGTATAACAGGAGGTGCGGGTGGGTAGATGGATGGCCAGGCCAGCGGAGGGAGTAGGTTGGGCCGGTGAAGCCTGCACGACATCATAGCCGGCCATAAGAGGAGGTAGCAGGCAGTCCCGCCGGTGCTGCTTTAGGCGGCTGGAGCAGGAACTCAGAGAATGACGAAGCATGTCGGCTGTTTGACGGATATCCAACAGTAACTGCTGATAGAATCGTGTGTTGACTATAAGTTGACAAAGCCTTGCGTAAACAAGTCAGCCTCAAAATCTTTGGCATGTTCAACCCATTTGCTATTATTTTTTAATTTACAACCCATTTGCTAATTCATATGGAATTTATTGCAGCCCATTTTCCATTTTTAGAATTGCTGGCCATTTTATGGTCAGTACCAGGGTTAAAAAATTGAACTAAAAAATATGCCAAATTTTAAATATTTTCATATTTTTGCTGGGGAACAAAATATTTTTAATCCGAAAATTATAGCCGTTGTCGGAGAAGAATCGGACCGGTCAGAACCAAAAACTCATTATGCTGGATTATAAGAATTAACTTTATATGGCTACAACTTATTGTAAAATGCTGCAGAGCACCATTTTATTCTTGAAGTTTTTTTAGACAATTTTCTTCTTGAGGTGTGAAGATGAGCGTATTCAGAAGCCCTGTGATGAAGTGGTGTCGCCAGTGTGTTGGGCTAGGTTGCGAATTCTTATCGAAAAAGAATAATGGACCAGAACTATTTACGACGTTGACTATGATTTGCATGGGTCCGCTAGTTGCAAGAAGAAAATGGTGGGAGAAAAAAACTGGTCACTCTCTTCGCCTAAGAATAATATCGACTGAATGTAACTACACTCTCAAAGGAAATAATATCCTGCTATTAAAATTTGACTTTTCAAACCATAAATTTAAGAATTGGTGCATGAGCATTTAGCTTTATTTATTTATTTATTTATGTTTAGGGGACCATTGAGCATGTACCTGGGTCAGATTCATGTGAGAGCCTCCCTTCAAGTTATGGGCTCGTCTATTGGGCCTTCATCACTGGGCTGCATGTGATTGACAAGTGGCAAATGTGTTCCATACCAAAAATAGTATGCGCTACGTACATGGCACTAAAGGATCAGACCATGCAACAACTTCCAAAACATTGTTTTTTTCATTATAGCAACACATTTATTCAACCAACAAATGAAATATATTACTGATTGTACATTGAAAACAGCAGCAACAACAACCAGTGCTGGGGGTGCAACAGATGCAGTAAGCAAACCAAAAGAGTAAAGACATAGCTCTGTCTTCTAAACCAAACATCAGCCAACATTAAAAAAGGGCTACCAAAAAAGAACAAGTATGCATCAAACTGAATAAAGATCCTACTACACCAGGTGTATGCATCTAACTAACTGGCTCAGTTAGATGTTACTATTTATTAAACTGTGGAGATTGGCTGATGACTTGAACCGGATGGGTGCCTGACGGGGAAACTCCAGCCAACAGGTCAAAGTCTGATACTGGCGACCCTCTCTCCTACTTTGGGCTGGAGAGCCTGGCGGCACATATCAGGGTATGGTGCATGGATAGACGCATGGTATGCTGTGTACACACAGTTCTGCCTGGTGAATGAAACCGCACTGCATCATGATCCTTGCCGTCGGTTATCTCTTGGTTAATCGGATAATTCAGTCCGTGAAATAGAGAGCATGTTCCTAGGCTACTTACCGGCCTCCAGTCAAAAATTCCTGAAGGCCCAGAGAAGCTGGGATCCTGCTCAAACCTTGCAGTGACTATGATTGTATTCCGAGAAACAATGCGTCTGGTACATGCGAATGATCATCAATCATTCGTCATCGTATGATCGAGCTAGGAACCACCTGCAACTGCCATGCCGCCTTTCTTTGAAAGATTCTGAGATTAGGAAGGGTAGGGACACCAGGCGGCCTACAACATCATATCAAGTTGGAGTCAAATAAAAATGGGCTCGTACTGTCGTAAATCTTAAGAATGGCATGTTACGAGCATGAATATTTTTTCAGTAAATGTTGACAGTAATATAAGCAAGCCATCAAGATATCATAGGAAATTAACATACTGTGGTAACAACCAGTTGTAGTGATGACTAGAGTAGGCCAGCAATACGTCCAGCCATAGGAGTCCACAGCGTAAATGAAGCCCTTGTGTTCAATGGCATCAGAGAGTCATGGAGGATGTATGATCCTGCGTTGGACGTGCAGATTTATCTACTTACCCCAATGGCCTGTCAGATAGGCGAGATCGCAATTGAAGAACACAATTAGCCTAAAGTCTTTATAATTCACAGATCTTGTGGGCACTTGGCAGATTACAACCTTGAGAATATCAAACTTGGTATCATGTTTGCTATTGTAAGATTCCGAGTATTTTGGGCTGTGGTGCCAAATCGGTGCAGTGTTAATTGAAGGAAGGGGGATCAATCGCCGGGTGTAGACCTCCACGCGCATCCAGCTGTTGCGACCGTCGACGGGCACCATCCAAGACGTGTTCATGCCGACCCAGTACATGCCGTTAATGTAGTTGAGGGTGACGGGGATCGGCTCACAGTTGAGGGGGCTGATGGTCGCAACCCTACAATCGTTATGCTGCATGACATGCCGTTTTTGAAGATCAAGCGGCATCAGCAAGAAAGGAGCTGGCTTAAAAGGCTCCGGCCTCAGGGCTTTGAGTAAACGGTACAACCCCGACGAGCACGCGGCGAGCGGCTTGGTACTGAGATTGTCCACACGTGTCAGCGTTCTGGGAACCAGTGTACAAAGACTTGCCTGCCTGCAGCCCGCGGCGTGGCTCTATCAGCGGCCTGGTACGACCCATCTTCAGCATCAACAACACAAGACCCTCACGGGGTCTAAGCCTCGCGAGGCGGACGTCGCTAAGACCTCCGGAAGGAGTGGCCTCCTAGGCTGGCTCCTAAGGAGTGGATATTTCTATGCAAGCGCCCACCTTGTGAGGATCAAGTGACGCAAGCCATGACGACCAAGGCCAGGCAGGCGCTAGTGCGCGTAGTACAACATGTTTCCTCTTTGGTGCTAAAGAGGCAAGTGCAGGCGCAGAGTCCTGAGGAATCAGCCAAAGGTTTCCATATTTGTGCTACAAGACAAAGATTGCCAGGACGGCAGGACGGAGGTCATCACACAGCCCACCACGGCGTCATGATCAGAAGCTTTGCAGGCGAAGACCACCTTTCGTCAAGATAAGATGTACTTCTTGTCCCCTTTGAAATTGGCTATTGTGGGATCCTTTCCCGCCTTGTTTTGGAGGAAGAGGACCAAGGCCACTGTAAATATAGGTTAGCCACCATCGTAGAAGGGGACGGATCATTGAGACCACCAAAACCCTCACCAGCTCACACCAACACAAGAACATGCCTGCCGAGGCTATTCTTCCTCTGTACCAGTTCATCCTTAGCCCACCTTGAGGCTAATCCACCACAAACCAGGAGTAGGGTCTTACACCGCAAGGTGCCCCGAACCTGGGTAAACTGCTGCATCTCTTTCCTTTCCCGTTCATCGAGCTAGGCTGTGAGGATGACGAGTTGGCAGACGGAGGAGATTGAGTTCTTCGCATGCACCCCAGAGGTCGAACCTTTCTTGGGTCTATGGAGCCCTGAATCCGACATTTGGCGCACCAGGTAGGGGTGCCTTGGAGCCTCTCTTCTGCCGGTCGATTCGCCATCGTTCCACCCTTCCCATGGCTGATGCTCGTCGAGTTTGTGCTAAGCGCCGGGCTGCCCTTGCTGCCCGCGTTGCCCAGACAGCACCCGCGGGCAATGGAGCCCTTGCCGTTCCCCGTCGCCTGCGGCAAACACTGCCACCAACCCCGCGGCCCATGAGCAGCAGGCTTTGTCACTTTGTCCTTTCATGCGGTGTGATGGGTGCACTGCCACTCCGTCGCTGAATCCAGCGACTAGTTCGTCCTCCAATGCTCGCCGCGGGCCGGCGAACGCACAGGCTGCATGGCTCATGGCACGCGAGCTTCTACGCTACCGCCCGGTCGATGACCTCTATGAGGACTGGCTGGACTGCATCGCTGAGCTCGTCAGCACCGCCGTGGAGTCCCCTGCACCATCTTGCTCGGTGCCTCCCCCGCCGCCCGCTACGGGTGACGTGGCTCATGGTGCGCCTCCTCCACCCCCTAGGCAGGATGCCATTGTCGAGCCAAGGCAGGAGGCTCCTTGGCGCAATCTGTCGTGCAGGGCGCTGGCGCTCGACAAAGCAAGCTGCCAAGTTGTGCAAAGGCCTCAAGGAGAGGCACGTGCGCTGCCAGCACCACCGCCTCAAGACCGCGTGCTGCCCGAGGCGGCAGCGCGCAAGCACCAAGACCTACCCCCCTCCGTGGCTGGTTCCCGAGAGCGCGGCAAGCTGCCGTGCATTCACCCCGGAGCTACGCCGCGTCGTCTGGCCTGGGAAGTTCAAGCCCGACCTGCCTCCATACTATGACAACACCCCCGACCCTATCGAGTTCTTCCAACTCTACGAGCTGAGCATCTAGGCGGCCAACTGCGATGAGAAGGTCATGGCAAACTGGTTCCCCATGGACCTCAAGGATGGCACGCTCTCGTGGCTCCTGAACCTTCCCGCCGGATCGATCTCCTCCTGGGATGAAATGTGAGAGCACTTCATCACCAACATCCAGAGAACTCGTGACCGCGCTCCCGCTGTGGGTGACCGGTGCCACATCAAGCAACAGCCAAGGGAGACCTTGCACAAATACATCTAGCGCTTCACCAACATTTGCCTCAAGATCCCTGAGGGAGTCCTGGATTAGGGGGTGTCCGGATGACCAGACTATGACCTTTGGCCAGACTCTCAGACTATGAAGATACAAGATTGAAGACTTCGTCCCGTGTCCGGATGGGACTTTCCTTGGCGTGGAAGGCAAGCTTGGCAATACAGATATGTAGATCTCCTCCCATTATAACCGACTCTGTGTAACCCTAGCCCTCTCCGGTGTCTATGTTAACCGGAGGGTTTTAGTCTGTAGGACGAACGAATATCATACCATAGGCTAGCTTCTAGGGTTTAGCCTCTCTAATCTCGTGGTAGATCCACTCTTGTACTACCCATATCATCAATATTAATCAAGCAGGAGTAGGGTTTTACCTCCATCGAGAGGGCCCGAACCTGGGTAAAAACACCGTGTCCCCTGTCTCCTGTTACCATCCGCCTAGACGCACAGTTCGGGACCACCTACCCGACATCCGCCGGTTTTGACACCGACATTGGTGCTTTCATTGAGAGTTCCTCTGTGTCGTCATCTTTAGGCCTGATGGCTCCTCCGATCATCAACAACGACGCGGTCTAGGGTGAGACTTTTCTCCCTGGACAGATCTTCGTATTCGGCGGCTTTGCACTGCGGGCCAATTCGCTTGGCCATCTAGAGCAGATCGAAAGCTACGCCCCTGGCCATCAGGTCAGATTTGAAAGCTTGAACTACACGGCCTACATCCGCGGAGACTTGATCTTCGATGGATTCAAGCCACGGCCGGGCGCACCACACTGTCGCGATGGGCATGATCTAGCTCTGCCGCCGAATAGTGCCCAGGAGGCCGCCCCGGTGTCGTCTCCGACCCTTAGTTCGGAGCCGACTGCGCCAATCGAGGACGGATGGCTAGACACCCCCTCGGGGGCTGCAACCTCTACGACGATCGAGCCGAACACCCGTCTTGTCCTTTGCGAAGCTCGGGACTCCAAGGTACCGGACTTCTCTCCGGACTCCAAACCTTCCGCACCCCTACCGATCGAATCCGATTGGGCGCCGATCATGGAGTTCGCCCCCGCAGACATCTTTCAGCATTCGCCCTTCGGCAACATTCTGAATTCACTAAAGTCTCTCTCCTTATTAGGAGAGCCCTAGCCGGACTATGGTCAGCAAGGATGGGATGCGGACGACGAAGAAATTCAAAGCCCACCCACCGCCCACTTAATAGCCACTGTCGATGATTTTACTGGCATGCTCGATTTCGACTCTGAAGACATCGACGGTATGGACAACAATGCAGGAGACGACCAAGACCCATTGCCTCTAGGGCACTGGAAGGTCACCTCGTCATACAATATATACATGGTGGACACCCCAAAAGAAGGGAATGGCGATCGAACAACGGAGGACGACCCCTCCAAGAAGCAGCCTAAGCACCGGCGTTAGCGGATCCGCTCTAAATCCCGCCAAAGCAAAAAACGGTGATTCCTGCACGGGAGATAATAACACCCCGGATAGTGCCGAAGACAACCCCCTCCAGCAGGATTCAACACAGGAGGATGGAGAAGCCATCCCTCATGAGAGAGCGGCAGACAGGGAGGTCGAGGATGATAATTACATGCCTCCCTCCGAAGATGAGGCAAGCCTCAAAGACGACGAATTTGTCGTGCATGAGGATCCCGTCGAACAAGAGCGTTTCAAACGCAGGCTTATGGACACGGCGAGCAGCCTCAAGAAAAAAACAATAGTAGCTTAGAGCTGAGCAAGACTTGCTAGCCGACCGATGGATTGAAGTCCTTGCAGCCGAAGAGTATGAACTCGAACGCCCCTCCAAGAGCTACCCAAAGCGCAGGATGCTACCCCGATTAGAGGAGGAAGCACCTAAACCTACATCACCAGTGCACGACGCGGCCGACCAGCCACCTTGTGGCCGCGACAGAGAGGCCTCTCGGCCATCGATTCAAGCTGCACCCCGGCGCCGCTATACCAAGGCACGGGGAAACGCGCCAGACCTGCGAGACATATTGGAGGACAAGGCAAGGCAAACGAGATCGATCTACGGATCGCGTGGGCGCCCCACGGCACGTGGCGATAACCGTCATGCCGGACATGGCAAATACGGCCAGGCCGAACCCAGCAGACAAAGCTCATTTCAGCTACGTCGTGATATGGCCCAGTACAGAGGCGCCGCACACCCACTATGCTTCACAGATGAAGTAATGGATCATCAAATCCCCGAGGGTTTTAAACCCGTAAACATCGAATCATACGATGGCACAACAGATCCTGCGGTATGGATCGAGGATTATCTCCTTCATATCCACATGGCCCGTGGTGATGATCTACACGCTATCAAATACCTCCCACTCAAGCTTAAAGGACCAACTCGGCATTGGCTTAATAGCTTGCCAGCAGAGTCAATTGGTTGCTGGGAGGACCTGGAAGCCGCATTCCTTGACAACTTCTAGGGCACCTATGTGCAACCACCATACGCCGATGACCTAAGCCACATCATTCAGCAGCCAGAGGAATCGGCCAGACAATTTTGGATACGGTTCTTAACCAAGAAAAAATCAAATAGTCGACTGTTCGGACGCAGAGGCCCTCGCAGCCTTCAAACATAACATCCGTGACGAATGGCATGCCCGACACCTAGGACAGGAAAAGCCGAAATCCATGGCAGCCCTCACAACACTCATGACCCGATTTTGCGTGGGAGAAGACAGCTGGCTAGCTGGTAGTAATAACATGACCAAGAGCCCTGGTAATCCGGATACCAAGGACAACAATGGCAGGTGGCGTCGCAACAAACACAAGCGCCGCATTAACGGCGATAATGCGGAGGATACGACAGTTAACGCCGGATTCCGAGGCTCTAAACCCGGTCAGCGGAAAAAGCCATTCAAGAGAAGTAGTCCGGGCCTGTCTAATTTGGACCGAATACTCGATCGCTTGTGCCAGATACACGGCACCCCTGAAAAACCAGCCAATCACACCAACATGGACTGTTGGTTGTTCAAGCAGGCTGGCAAGTTAAGCGCCGAAAACAGAGACAAGTGGTTGCATAGCGATGACGAGGAGGAGCCCCGACCGCCGAACAATAGGGGACAGAAGGGCTTTCCCCCACAAGTGCGGACGGTGAACATGATATACGCAACCCACATCCCTAAAAGGGAACGGAAGCGTGCACTTACGGACGTATATGCGTTGGAGCCAGTTGCCCCAAAGTTCAACCCATGGTCCTCCTGCCGATCACCTTCGATCGAAGGGATCACCCCACTAGCATCCGCCACGGCGGATTCACCGCATTGGTTCTAGACCCAATCATTGACGGATTTCACCTCAGTAGGGTCCTTATGGACGGCGGCAGTAGCCTGAACCTGCTTTATCGGGATACCGTGCGAAAAATGGGCATAGATCCCTCAAGGATTAAACCCACAAAGACGACCTTTAAGGGCGTCATACCAGGTGTAGAGGCCAACTGTACAGGCGCAGTTACACTAGAAGTGGTCTTCGGATCCCCGGATAATTTCCAAAGCGAGGAGTTAATCTTCGACATAGTCCCATTCCGCAGTGGCTATCACGCCCTGCTCGGACGAACCGCATTTCCAAAGTTCAATGCGGTGCTGCACTATGCATACCTCAGGCTCAAGATGCCAGGCCCTCAAGGAGTCATTACGGTCAATGGAAACACCGAACACTCTCTCCGAACAGAGGAGCATACGGCGGCCCTCGCGGCGGAAGTACAAAGTAGCCTCCCAAGGCAATTCTCCAATCCGACTATTACACGTCCGGACACCTTCAAGCGCGCCCGGAGTAACCTACAACAAGACCGCCTGGCACGTCCCGTGCAAGCGTAGCAGTGCGGCCCCAACCCCAGCCCTCGCGAAATTGCGAAACCAGTGCTACGCATACAGAATTACGCTCTGGAAATACCATGGGCATAAGAGGAGGGGCACAAACACGGCACGCCCAAAATGCGGCTCAACCGCACTAGGGGCTCCCGATTTTGTCATTTCTATTTTCTTACTTTCAGGACTCCATTCTCCGGAAGGCCTGTCCGGCAGTACAATCGCCGAACACACGATGCAACAGCCAGGGAGGCAGCAAGCTGCGTTGAATGTCCAGGTGGTCTCTTTAACGAGCTAAATACCTGTCTTACATAAAGTCCCACAGCTTGCCCCTGGAGGGGGACATGTCAAATAATCCCATCTCTTGTTTATCGCACTATTTGTATCGTTTTGCTTTCACAGCAGCCCTTTAATAAACAATACATAACTCTTGTCTATTCTTGCATTCATTTTTTTAAGTATGTTCAGTTATAACATTATGCAACCGTACAATTTGGTACGACCAATACACGAGGGGCTTAAGTACCCCAGAATATGGTGTGAGAAGACCGAACACTCACGAGTGCGGCACCCTGAACTTATAGCATTATATGCATCGGCTCCAAATCATGTCTTGGGTCAATAGTTGGGTTTGCCCGGCTCCCATGTTTTGGTACCTTACGTTCCCTTATATCGGCTAAGGTAGCACTGGGAGAACTACTGCGATTGTGCCCCAGTTGAGCTGGGTTGAGCACCTCAGTAGAGAAAGCTAAAACTGACCGTCATGATAGGGTGAGAGCCGGTCGCTGTTCGAGAGGTTTTCGAGTCCCTAAAGACTTATGCCGCTTAGAGCAAGGAGCTGGCTTTGTCCGGCCTAGGCGTGGATAGCGCCCCGAACTCGATCTTCCGAATACTAGGGGCTTCGCCGAAATTTAAAATTATAGAATTTTATGGCTAAGTGAGAGTGATAAAGAATTATAGTCTGATTGCCTTGTTCGTTGTGCTAAGCGCGTCCCTCGAAAGACCCAAGAATAGGAACAAGAGCGCTCAGGTTTATCACGAACACCCCAGCACTCGTGGCATTGGGGTGGAAGCCGATGACTTGCATCTCTCAGATTCAATAAACGGCCACACAGAAGGTAATATTTTGAATTCAACAAGCATTGCTTAGCGCATATGAACAAGTTTTCAGCGCACAGGATAAACATGAGCGAGTTTACTCAAAAATTACATCCCTGGTACATTCATTCGCCACAAGGCGGGCACCCTTCAGGACGCCCTCATAATACATTTCGGGCCTGCGATGCTCCTTCCCCTTCGGTGGCCCATCTGTCACCAGCTTCTTAGCATCCAGCTTGCCCCAGTGCACTTTAGCGCGGGCAAGGGCCCTACGAGTGCCTTCGATGCATACAGAGCGCTTGATGACTTCAAGCCGTGGATAAGCATCCACCAGCCGCCTCACCAGTCCAAAGTAGCTCCCAGGCAGGACCTCCCCAGGCCACAGCCGGCCTATAAGGCCCTTCATGGCCTGTTCGGCTACCTTATGGAGCTCGACCAGCTACTTCAGCTGGTCGCTCAAGGGCACCGGTTGTCCGGCCTTAGCATACTGGGACCAGAACACTTTCTCCGTCGAGCTCCCTTCTTCGGCTCGATAGAATGCGGCAGCGTCGGACACACTGTGGGGTAGATCTGCTAATGCTCCTGGAGAGCTCCGGACTTGGGTAAGTAACAAGTAATTCACTTTCACGTGCTTGCTTTGCATAAAGAATGCCTTACGCGCCGCTATCTTATTCATCGCCTCAATTACCTGGAGGGCATTTTGGGCTTCGGCCTTGGCGGATTTGGCGCTCTCAAGGGCCGAGGCAAGCTCAGACTCTCCAGTGTTTGAGTCAAGCTCCAATCTCTCGTGTTTCTTCACAAGAGCATGGAGCTCTTGCCGCACTTCCTCCGCCCGTGCCTCCTGCTTTTCTTGCTCAGTGCGCTCCGCGGCCGCATTGTCTTCGGCCTTGTACAATGCTTCCTTCAGGGTCGCCACCTCGGTTGTGGCCCCTGTAACATGCACGTTGGTCCTGTCATTATTTGCAACCAGGTATTTTTATATACTTAAATAAGGTACTACTTACCTTCCTTGTCCTCGAGCTGCTTCTTGGCAAGGCCGAGCTCGTTCTCGGACCGCTCGAGGCTCTGCTTCAATGCATCGACCTCCGCAGTCAGTGCGACAGAGGTCAGCAGCGCAGCCTGCATTCCCATATTGACATATTTATGTTAGACTCCTGCGTATATCTTTTCAGATCCTCAGTCCGGCTTTTCTCTCCGAACAATGAACTGAGCATCAGGGGCTACTGTCTATGCGGTAATATTTTCACATGTCTTAAATACATACCTCAAAGCCTGTTAGAAGGCTGGCACAGGCTTCTATCAGCCCACTCTTGGCGGACTGAACCTTCTGGATCACCACACTCATAATAGTGCGGTGCTCCTCGTCGATGGAGGCGCCGTTAAGCACCTCCAGGAAATTATCCGGTGCCTTCGGTTGGACGGAGGTCATCGGCGTCGTAGGCTTGCCCTTCTTACGAAGGGGCCGCCTGCCGGACTCCGGAACCACTAAATGTTCTGGTGCGGCGTCCGACCCAGGGCCGGACTTAGACCCCTCTGGGGCTTTATCCCCTTTGCGCCTGGAGTCCGGAAGGTCGCCTTGCGGCGCCTCCGGGGCTACCTCCTCCTGGCCTGGCCCCTTCTGGGACTCCACCTCGGCATCGTCCGTGGGGTGAGGGGAGGTAGCAGTCGGAAGTGAAAGACTATTCACATCTGAAGAATCCAGGGATCCGCTCGACGAAGCATCAAGCTGGGCCTTGGGCGGACTACATGATTATGTTCGGTGTTAGAAGATACTGTGCACTAAAGGAATGCCATGAATTATTCTGGTATCCGGATACTTACGATGTTGCCAGGGGCTTGGCCCTGGATGGCCACTCCTCTCGGCCGTCTTCGGTGTCGGTGGCGTAGTTCGGCAGAAGGGTCTTCCCCTTCTTGGACCCTCCGACCTACCTAGTTGGGGCGGCCTTCCTTTTCTTTCCTCCCCCCCGTTGGAGGGGGAGAGGCTTATTCTTCCTCCTCCTCGTTTTCGGAGGAGGAGGGCGCTTCGGGGTCGTCGGGTGATGAGTCCGACACCACCAGGCGCCGGGAGCTCCTTTGAGTTCCCGTGGCCTTCTTCTTGGCCTTCCTCTCCGACACCACGTGAGGTGCCGGGACAAGCAGCTTCGCCAAGCGGGCATCTGCTGGGCCTTCTGGCAAAGGAGCCGGACAGTCGATCTGTCCAGACTTCTTCTGCCAGTCCTGTTAAAGGAATGGGAGCTTAGATCCCGCATATTGTCAAACTATGAAAAACAAGTACCCTGTAATGGGTAAACTAAGCTTATCACGCTCGCTTGGCGCTTCGCGCAGAATCCGCGATCCTCAGTAATGGGAGGGTGAACCTCAGAGCTCTTGAAAAGCACCTTCCAGGCATCTTTGTGCATTGTGTCGAAGAGCCTGGACAAAGTGTGGTGCTGGGCCGAGTCGAATTCCCACAAATTAAAAGCCCGTCGTTGACAAGGGAGGATCCGGCGGAAGAGGATGACCTGGACTACGGTGACGAGTTTAACCTTCCTGTCAATCAGGTCTTTGATGCAGGTTTGGAGTCCCGGTCAGCTCTGTTGAATTACCCCATGATAGGCCTGTCTCTTTCCATGAGGTGAGCCGCGTGGGGATGCCAGATCGGAATTCGGGGGCCGCTGCCCATTCAGGGTCGCGCAGCTCGGTGATGTAGAACCACCCCGATTGCCACCCTTTGATGGTTTCCACAATGGAACCCTCGAGCCATGTGACGTTGGCCATCTTGCCCACCATGGCACCTCCGCACTCCACCTGCTGCCGCACACTACCTTCGGCTTGACATTGAAGATCTTCAGCCATAAGCTGAAGTGGGGCTTGATGCGGAGGAAGACCTCGCACACGATGATAAACGCCAAGATGTTCAGGATGAAGTTTGGGGCCAAATCGTGGAAATCCAGGCCATAGTAGAACATGAGCCCCTGGACAAATGGGTGGAGTGGGAAGCCTAGTCTGCGGAGGAAATGGGGGAGGAACACCACCCTCTCATGGGGCCTGGGGGTGGGGATGAGCTGCCCCTCATCTAGGAGCCGGTGCGCGATGTCATTTGACAAGTATCCGACCTTCCTCAACTTTTTGATGTGCCTCTCCGTGACGGAGGAGGCCATCCACCTTCCTCCCGCTTCGGACATGGCTGGAGAAGGTTGAGGTGGGAAGTGCGGACTTGGGCGCTGGAGCTCGAGTGCGCGGAGATGGATAAGCAAAGGAGGAAGAGGGCGTAAATGGAAAGAGTGGATCCTTATCCCCTTATATGGGCGGACGAAACTATGTACCCCCACCAGCCTAGTAAAACTCGCTTATCTCCCAAGTGCCGTGATTAATTGTGCGGTTGGGTTACCCACGCCCGTATTGATGAGAATCCCCGAATAAGGGGACACGATCTCTGCTTTGACAAGACGTGCCAAGGAAACCGCCTCACTAAATGCGCTGAGGTGGGACGCATAATGATTCAAATAAAGGCTTGGCCGTGGCATGATGTCATGCTGCGGAATACGTCAACAGATTAGATTTGTACAAATATTATTCTTTCTATGGTGGTATGTGGAACTTATTTTGCAGAGCCAGACACTATCCTTGTGTTCAACATCTTCTATGAAGTATTCGGAGGAGGAACCTGCCTTGCAATGCCGAAGACAATTTGTGCGCCGGACTCGTCGTCATTGAAGCCTGGTCCAGGGGCTACTGAGGGAGTCCTAGAGTAGGGGGTGTCCGGATGACCGGACTGTGACCTTTGGCCGGACTCCCGGACTATGAAGATACAAGATTGAAGACTTCGTCCCGTGTCCGGATGGGACTTTCCTTGGCATGGAAGGCAAGCTTGGCGATACGGATATGTAGATCTCCTCCCATTGTAACCGACTCTGTGTAACCCTAGCCTCCCCGAGTGAAATGACCGTGGCTACAGCCACGGAGGAGGCCGATGCAGGGGACGCTGGGACAACCATGACCCTCGTCAGGACTGGCACGACCAGCCCCGTGAGGACCACTGGCAGGGCCATCCTCGCGAGGGCCAGTGGCTCGATCAGCCTTGTGAGGACCTCCCTCAGGGAAACACTGGTCTTCATCTGCTGCTGCCACTACCAAGAAGGAATGACGACCACCACCAAGATGATGGGGCTGGGGGGCTTCCAAGAGCCTTGTGCCGTTGTTTGCATCCTAGGCAGCGCTCAAGCCCCCTCCTCCCATCGCATCTTCAAGCAGTTTGCCCACGAGGTGAATGCGGCCCTCCCCAAGCTCGAGTTGACACGTTTGCTTGAGTGGTCCAAGTACGCCATCACCTTCGACTCTTTAGACTAGCTCAAGTGCGCGGCCACTATCGGCGCGCTCCCGATGCTCTGCTCACCCACCATCAGCAACTTCCTCGCCACCAAGACACTCATCAACGGTGGCGCGGGGCTCAACATTCTCTCAGTTGAAACGTTCAACATGCTCCAGGTGCCGTACGATCAGTTCCAGCCCACCAACATTTCTCAGGATTGACCGACGGCTCCACCACCCCATCGGGCAGATTTGTCTCCCCGTCACCATCGACAAGCGCGACAACTACCGCACCGAGCTCATCGACTTCGACGTCGCCCACATTCGTCTCCCGTACAACGCCATCCTCCGGTATCCAGCCCTTGCCAAGTTCATGGCGCTGACTCACCACAGCTACAATTTCCTTAAGATGCCAGGAAGCTGCGACATCATCTCGGGCGTGTGCGATGAGAAGGATGCGGTTTGCTCCCTCGAGCGCGCCTACCAACTGCAGCGGTCGAGAACCCAGATGACAAAGGCGCCACCAACCTCCCTGTGGTCATCCCCAAGAAGAAGCAGTTGCTCCACCGAGGATCTTAGGATGATGGGGCATCTGACGATCGTGCCTCAGGCCTCGCACTCTGATGGGGCGCCTTCCCCTCTCGCATAGGAAGGTGCGCCCGCGCCCCTCTCAGGTTGGGCTCGGGGGCTCTCCTCTGGAGGGCCTCAGACCTGGCCGACATCATGAGGGAGGCATTCAGGCACCATATGGAGCCGTGCTTTAGCATGAATTTCTGCGAGAGAAGCGCAAGGCGCGAGGCTCCAGGCGCTTAGGAGTTCATCACCAAGGCAGCGAGGAGCTTCAGGAGGCACGAGCCATGCGAGGCGAGCGTCGCCCCACACCACCCGGCGCAGTTCCCGCCCCTAGCAATGGCAGTGAGCCGCGCGTCTGCATCAACATCCCAGGGCTCAATGGAGCCGTGTCTCAGGAGCTCTTTTGTCCGTCCCACGTTGGCCCATGCGAGGGCCTCCCTCACAGCTATGTTCGCATTCCTTTCAGCCTGTCAAACACGACTGCACTACACCAGTGTTGCATGAGGGCTGTCCTGGAGGCTCATGGAGACACGCATCGAGAGATCCAGACGGAGGAGATGCTGGATCCTCGCGGGCCTCCTAGATCCTCGGAGTACTGTGGGGCTCAAGAGCTGGATGCCTTGTGAGGAGCGACTTCTGCGGCGCGCGTCTTCAACTGCTCCAACACTTCTTCAGCAACGGTGCCAGGTGACACTTTTTGGTTTGTTCAGTTGAGGGCGCCCCTCGGGCTGCATTATCCTCAATCTGTATGGGTCCGCCCTGCAGCGTGTATCGTTTTGCACATCTATCAGAACTGGCCTTACCCTTTAATGAGTTGTTTTATGTCACTACTTGCCTGTCGGTGCTTCGTCGCCATGAACGTTATACGCCCTTACAAACCCACCCGCAACCGCCTCATGATTAAGGACTAGCACGGCGTCTGTGCTCGGGTCCGTCCCAATAGTATCGCTAAACCGAAGAGGCTGAGCTCTGTGTCGCGGGCCAGCTCTCGAGCATGTCACCTCCCATGGTAATTGGTGCCTTGTTCTCGCATGAGCTAATCAAAAGCGGGTAAGTTAGGGCACACGACCCGGTGCCTCGCCATCACGGGAGCCGCGTGCCAGTTGTCTTTCTTCAAGATCATTGCATGAGAAGACTGGGCACAACGTCTGTGCTCGGGTCCGTCCCTGCAGCGTCGACAAACCCAACGGCCGAGCTCTGTCTAGTGGGCCGGCCCCATTCACATCACCTCCTCGGGTCGTTAGTGTTTGGCCTACTCATGCGATATCCTTAGGAGATTCACTCGACACATGCTACCTAACCATCTCGCAGGATCCTTCCAAATGTCCCGAACCAAATTCAGGCGCAACCTGCCTTGAGGTAGGGCCTCATGAGTCCCGCGCTGACTCATGAGTGCCCACACACACCTCCTCCAGTCTTGTCATGCAAGGCACATGCCAGGACGAGGCTATACACGCCCCAGAGTCCCCCCTCAGAGGGAGCTCCCACCCACGCACCAGTGGAATCCCCATGCTCCGCGCTGGCGGACAACACGGTCGAGGAGCAGCTATGCCCGTGCAAGAGCAGAAGCAGCATGCTCCGTGCTGGTGAATAAGCAACTGAGGGCAGCCTAGCAGCTGCAGTAACCTCAGGAGAGCCACCGGCGCGCTGCTCAGCCTCACCGCACCGCTTTCCCCTTGGGAAGGCCGTGCGAGGGGGCTGAGCACGAGACCTACGCTCAGGTCACGCCTGGCGTATGCCACCTCACCAGGTCCCTTGGATCCGGTCTTCTCGGGTCCCTCCCGATAGAAAGCTCGACGACGAAAGGTATGGAGTCGTTCGTACGTCAAGGGGGACCCCTCAGCATCGCAATTCAGGGGCCTCAATGGCCACGTAGCCCCTCACTCCTTGGTCTCGTCCTAGTGATCTGGATGCCCCAACAGCGGGTGAGGTATGTGGGGGCCGGGCCCTGCCGACGCAGAACGCTAAAAACAACACTCATGACTCCTTCATGAGGGCTGTTCGTACGTCAAGGGGGACCCGTGAGCATCGCGACCCAGGGGCCTCACTGGTCACATAGCCCCTCACCCCTTGGTCTCATCCAGGTGATCTGGACGCCCCAACGGCGGCTGAGGTATGCGCGGGGCCGGGCCCTGCCAATGCAGAACACTAAAGCAAACGGAAACGCAATCGCGAAATCCTAGCAAGTTATTACAAAACATATTGTCTCTTAAAACCTGAAAGCATAAGTTCTCACGCCTCCACGAAGCACGACAGATGTTGCGGGAGGAAGTGCCGCCTTCAAACTTCCTCTTCAGCCTTGGACGCCGCCATCGCTTGCGTGGAGGGGCCCGTCATCGACAACGTCGCCACCATCTTCACCACCGGCTCTTGTTGCCGCAGTTGTTGGGTCGACGCTGAGGAACTTCTGTAGGAGGGCCTCCACCTATTTCCCCACAGTCTTGGCAGCAGCATCTTGGAGCTCAGGGGCCACATGTTCGAGAAGCGCGCCAAGGTTGAAGCTTGGGTCCCACAGGTGGTGGTGGCTGAAGATGCGCATCGTGCGTGAGTTTCCCCCTCCACCAAGGGGCCCACTCCGGTGACGATGTCCTCAAGCACCATGGCGAGCTTGGGAAGAAGTCCAGATAGGCCTTCCTCTGGAGTTGCCAGCGGCTTCTCGTACCCTTCCCCGTAAAGGTTCTGCAATGCTTTGCGGGACCTCAGCTCGAGGGAGACAAAGGTGTCACGCCCTGTGGAGGCCATCTTCTCAGTCGTGGCAAGTGACTTCTCCCTGGCCTCTAGCTGAGCCTTCTCCTCGGAGACAAGCTTGGCGTGGGATGCCTGGGCCGCCTCTGTCTCCTCCTTCAGCTTCCCCAGGCAGGTCCATTCTGCATCCTGTTCCTGGGCTGCCAGCTTTAGCTCGGCGCCTTGAAGGTCAGCCCAGAGTTGGTCCAGTGCGGCGAAGCACTACTGCAGGATGCTGCTAAAGCGACACTACGATAAGAGACCCTTTGACGAAATTGTGTGTGATGCAATAATCGCAAACGGTGATGTAAAAGAACCGTCAAAAAAGGTGCAAAACATTTGCGATGATGGATGCGTCAAACACGGTTCAGATTTTACTTGCGTGTGCGATGCTGGGCATACGGTTGATCCAGCAGAACTGTTTGTGATGAGGAAGAACAACAGAAACGGGCAGCCATATCAATGTGTGTGCGATATACTGCATGCAGTTCGCTCCGACAATCCGTTTGTGACGATTGAGGTGAACACAAACGATTTAGTGTAACAAAATGTGTGTGATACCCGGCAAACAGGCCGGTAATGAGAATTGTGTGCGATCATTATAGACATCCCATACGGTCTTTTTTTGTGAATTCTGTGTTTGTTAGGGCACACAATTCAACAAACCAACCTGTGGGGGATAATCAAATACATGTTACTAACCGTCTGCGATGAGATTGACAGGATAAACGGAGATATACTGTCTGCTTAATTTAGTCCTTCTTCTTCTTGTTGTTGTTGTTGCATGGCCCCACAACATCGTCTTCACGAGGACCCTTCTTGCTATTGACTGTTGGCTTTTCATCGCTGCCGCCATCATCATCGTTGTTGCTGTCATCGTCATCCTCCTCCTCGTTCGACCATTCCTCCTCCTCATCATCGTCGTCCTCTAATGGCTCCTCGTCCGTCTGGTTGTCATCTGACGACTCCGGAGGTGGAGTCCCTTCCATGAACTAGATATAATCGAGGTCTGGGCTCGACGCCGGACTCATGGAAGACGAGATGGATGATTCCGATGTTGACCTATCACCAGGCGCCAGGCTGCTAGCCGAACTGTTGTCCTCGTTTTTGCTCGACATTGCTGCAGAGTGTGTGCCAGTGTGCAGCGCGGCCTGCCAGGGACGATGAAGGTCGTGGACACTTAAGATGGGTATGCAGAGAAGAGGAACTGCCAATTGAAGCGGGGGTTGATGTATTATCTAACCGCAATTATTTGTACCCAGTCGCTCCAAATTCCCGAGGTTGCGCAGGACTCCTATTGGCTATTTGGCTGGTTTCCTTTTTGAGGACAAAAACAAGGAACGAGTTTTGGGATTATGCACAGGTAACAGCACGAACGGAGTAGGACAGTTGGCGAGCAATACATTGAGCTCTTCTTATTGATAAAGCCAGTAATTATCAAACTAGAAAGGAAAAGAAAAAGACAAAGAAAAATATTTGCATGAATCTTCACGTAACATCAATGGCATAGGACCTAGTTGTGCATTACTTAGAGCACATCTAGATGTGCTTTAGCAATACTGTCAAACAAAAGCCCTAATCATCATTGCAAACAACGCATAGAACATGGCTAATGCGACAACCACAACTACACATGCTAGTTCCTTCTTGTCTCTTGCTTTCATCTATTTCCTGTGATTGATTCTTTCTTGTTTCATCAAACTGATTGTACGTTCCAGATCAGCCAGTTTCTTCTTCAGCTTAACGTTATCTTCTGCGAGCTTGGTGATAACACTCCGAGCCCTGCCATGCCATTCTTGATCCAGCTAGTTAACAAAGGCACAAGCCTCATATCCCTGCCATAGTATTCAAGATGAGCGGTGGCATTAACTCAAGTAAAATGATGAACGTACTAACCTCTAAGTGGCAACGGAAAAACCACCTGCCAATGTCAAATCCCTCCATGCATACACGTCGAGCGGGAGTGTGCCCGTGCACACAACTTAGCTTTTGGTAGTTCTCGGTGGTGCAAAACTCGAAGTCGAACTCGTGTTGCGGGAGTCTGGAGTCATGCTCCGTATCCAGTGGCAGATCGCTTTCCTGAGAGGGGGGGATTCAGCAAGGAGCTACTTTGGACATGCTAAAAAAGACTAGGATAGATTGGAACCTGACTGGACAATTCAGATCCGTAGTACATCTGCATTCTAATGACCTTAGGCAAGTTCTCAGCGGCGACCGCCATCGTGGCGGCGATACGAGCAGTAGCAGCTGCACCAAAACCATAAACACCACTCGCCGCTTTCCCCCAATGTGCAACCTAGAGATGTTTTTTCGACCGTCATTAGTTGATGTCATGGTCCATCTCACTGTGCACCTTGTAGACGAGATAAAGTATTGTGGTCTTCTGTTTCTTTGCAACATGTATCCCTTTGAGCGGTTAATGGGAATACTGAAGCACTTTTGTCAGAACCGAAACCATCTAGAGGCAAGCATCCTACAAGTTTATACCGCAGAGGAGGTGGTTGAGTTTTGCACCGAATACATGAAACAATGACCTAAAGGTTTGCCCCTCTCTCGCCACGAGGGAAGGCTGAAAGGTAAGACGGTCCTTGCTGGCACGCAAATGACTGCACCTAGAGAATTGGCAGAGAAAGCCCATTTGACGGTACTGCTTAACAACCCAGTTCTCACAGCTTACTCCAAAGAACACTTGGCGGAGATACGCCAAAGCTTCTTACCAATGGTGCCTTCATCAGATGTGGAGATGAAGGAGCACACTAAGAACTACGCCGAATGGCTGAAGAAGCGTTTGGCACAAGGATCCATCGATGACATTGCTACGTGGTTGGCACAAAAGCCATCACCTATGGTGTTGACGTACCAAGCATATGATATAAATGGATACACGTTCTACACCGATGAACGTGATGAGAAGACCTCATATCAAAATAGCTCTGTTCGAATAGAATGCATGACTTTAGATGAAGCTGATGAAAGGGTATACTATGGAACCATCAAAGAGATTTGGGAGCTTGACTATGTGAAAGTTAAGGTGGCATTATTCAGGTGCTCATGCATACCTCTGGGTCAAGTAAAGGTTGATGATTACGGGAAAACCTGTGTTAACAGGACAACGATGGCATATCACGCGGACCCGATTGCCAGCGATGCTACACAGATTTTCTTTGCGGATGACCCTTTGCATAAGAACTGCCATGTAGTGAGGCATGGGAAGAGGAGGGCACTGGGTGTCGACGATGTTGCCGGTGAGGACGAGTACGATGAATTTGATGAGTTGGTAGCCAAGGGATCACGCAACCCTGTAATAGAGAAGCATAAAATCATCAGAAAACCCAAGTTCATTCGGGGTCAATTTAATGATCCCAGTTCTCCCATGTACATGGGAATTAAGTTGTAAGACTAGTCTTTATGCCTACCCTGCAACTTAATTCGTTCAATTTAGAACTGCCGCGTGTACTGAATTTGTGAGTTATGCCCGGTTTTCTATTGATGTAAGAATCGTTAATATGTTGACCTTGATGCTGCCAGCTCAGCAATGAATATGAACTGTTTTTTTGTTACTATTATTATTATTATTATTATTATTATTATTATTATTATTATTATTATTATTATATCATAGAGGTAGCACACTCAATTGATCTCACTACAGTATGTCTGAACAAAAATATGTATGCAATCTGGTTTGCGAATAGCACATGGTTCATTGATGAAAGTCGTGTGCTGCAAAACCACGCTCACGATCTGAGTCGTGCGTTATGATTGGCCAGAATCAAAACCCCACAGATCATACGTCTGCACCGTTGGATGCTCCTAGATCGAACGGCGGTCCTCATCCCTTTCGAGAACACATGCAGTTCCGGTTGTAATTTTATTTTTATGCATAATATGCACGTTAAACTCAGAAAAATGTCTTAAATATAGCTAACAATACCCGAAATGCGCCAGAAAATAAAACCTGTGGTATAATGGTGATTGCGTACCGTGGAAATATTTATGAGGCCAAACAATGAAGTCACCAGCCACAGGAGTTTGAATTGACACGTCTCCTTTGGGAAACCATGATCCTTCATGTGAGATGCTCCTGTTTGGAAGGAATGATCGTCGAAACTTGTGCCAAACTTTACCATTTTTTTCCGCGGGGTCGTGATAGCACGCCACGGGTGCACATCGATTTTGATGATGTTCGGACTCCATCTAAATTTCCAGTAATTAAAATACCAACTATGCGTACGGCAGTGGCCGCACCTCGCGGCCGAAATGTTTGAAAATTCTCCCTGCTTATCGAACAAACGGATGAAAACTCGCAAAGTGACGCACAAATGATCTGTACACCTTATTTACTAGGCTGGTCGTAATGGGATATCATAGCTAGTATCATGCGAACTAGGCAATTTTGATGAGCTATCATAGAATTAAATGAAGAAAGAGAGGGCTAAGTATCATATCATGAAACCGTGTCATAATAAATGCTATGCTACTATGTGTCATGCATGATACTAGTATATGATCGATACTAGCTAGCTATCTTTGTAATGCGCGCATAGTATCATAAGATAGACTACCCACAGTGGGAGTAAGATAGGTTACATCACACATATCTAGATAAAATAGATGATGTGGCAAGCAATAAATGAAGAAAGAGAGGCATGTGGTAACATAGCTAATTACTAATAGTATGAGTAACATCACATATATCAAGGCAAGATGAGTCTATAGCTTGATAAATGAAGTGTTGCATGTTACCACACATATATTACTCCCCACTATAGAGGTAGTAACATAGAGTAGTAACATGGGCATGTTACTACTCTGTGTTACTACCCATTGTGGCTAGTCTTAGTATCTTAGGTTGCCTTATTAATTACCATGCATGACACAAAGTAGTACAACATTTAATATGTGATACAATATATCATGATATGATACCCGGCCCACACCCTCTCTTTCCTCATTTAACTGTGTGCCACATCATCCAAAAAGTCTAGTTGGCATGCATAGGATACCGCTTGATACTCCCATTACGACCAACCTTAGGGTGGCCATAGTGGGGGTATCATAGCCGGTATCATGCACTTGAGAATAGCAAATATGATGATGTGTGGCAAAGAAGCAGTAACATTGATATTGTAACATATATAATGTAAATGCTATACTACTTTGTGTCATGCACATGGCCATAAATACGATCATCTATGGTACTATATATATGCACTATATGAAGGTACATACGTAGTATCATACACTATATAGTATCATATGCATGATACTATAGTATAGGGATGAAAACGGAGCGGAAACAGACGGAACTGTGTGCTACCACATTTGTTTTAATATTTTCTTGCAGAAGCGGAAACAAATACAGAAACCCCGGAAATGAATATGAAAACAAATACTAGGGGACACATGCCGGATACAGAGCGGACACGGAAACATAAGTCTTTGTTGACGGAACATAAAAGCCCCTTGAATCATAAATAAATACACATAAAAAGCAAACAAATTTAATGAATTGTTAACATGGCTAAAAAATAATATGGTTTTGTTAACAACTTAGGGTAGTATTGTAGCAATAGTGGACAATTCCATATAGGGTCTTGTTGAGTACGTGTGTTAGTAGAATTTGGTACTCAAGTGATCCATTATGCTCATTCGGCTCGTTGTGTCATTTTGTGTTGTTTGATAATTGAGATACAAAGCAACCATAGGCCTATAGTAGAAAAAGAAATTCCATATTCATGAAAACAGAAAGTTTCCTTTCCTCGTTTGTTCCACCGGAAAACACCGTTTCATTTTTCCTTTCGTTTCCACAAAAAAAATTCCATTTTCATTTTCGTTTTGCAATTTTTTTCTGTTTTCATATTTTCTCTCCGTTTCTATTTTTTCTCCAAAAAATGGAAACTTTTCACTCCATTTCCATCTCTACTATAGTATATATGATACTTCCCTACTATACAAAGGCTGGCCATAGTGGTGGTATATATCATAGCCGACGATACCATGCACTCGGAAAAATAGCAAGTATGCTGATGTGGCGAAGAATTAAATATAGTGAGGGTTAGAACGTTAGAGTAACATATAGGTAGACACCGTATTATGTTAAATGCGATGCTAATTTGTGTCATGCATGATAATAAATATGATCTATGATACTATATATACTCTTTCAGTTCGCCATCACAACGTTTTTTCCTATAAGCCCATGTGCTTTTCGTGCGATAATTAATTTTGTCCGCGTGAATATTTTTTTTTGCCTTAGGCAGCACTCGAACCTGGGTGGCACTGAAAGCGCACATGTCCGCAAACCAGCTGAACTAGGCCATGTTGTTATGCCGAAGGAAAGAAAGAAACCCTATTATTGTTGATTTGCTTTCTCTGGCCTATGGCCCAGGCTAAATCAGTTTCAGCTGCTTTCTTTGGCCCAAAGCCCATGTGAGGCAATATAGCAAATTAACACTTTTATGTTCGTATATACATTATTTTCTCAAAAAAAGTCTATACATTAAAATTAGTCCCACATTGCTCTGTTACAATGATTTTTATTATATACTTTAGCAATGCCTGATGGATCAACAAGTTGGGCAAAAGCAAGCTCTGTTGAGATTATAAGCCAATAGAAGAAAGATAGACCTGATTAAATCGGTTCTGCATCGGTGATGGGCTCTCCAAAAAGAGAGGATTAGACGGAGGGATTTGTGAGCTGCTAAAATGATTAGAGAGCGTGCGACCTGGCGTACATGATTGGAACGATGGATTAATGAGATGCTAAAACTGTATATTGAACAACATGATTAAACATGCAGATGACACGTAAAACAATTGGACGGAGGGATTTATGAGCTCTTCTAAAACTTTAGATTGAACAGCTTGATAAAACATGCAGATGGCGGCTAAAAGAATTGGACGGAGGGATTTATGAGCTGCTAAAACTATAGAGCGAGGAGGACCTACAACTTTTCTAAAAGACATGTGTGCATGCAACCTCACGTACACGCTAATCATAACTAGCACATGTGCGATCAGGTATATATGCCTTTCTAATCGAATTGCCATATCTTTGTCATCTTGTGGTTTTTTTCCGAGCGTGCATGCTTGCGAAACCTGAATTTTCTTGCTTGCAAGAACCTCTTGTGACAGTCTATCAGACTTAATTCACCTCATGTCTCCTCAGAATAGGAGATGAAGCCGCTGTTATATTAGTCAAAGGAGGTCATCGCAAGGACGAGCGTCTAAATGCGAATTATTTATGTTATGATGTTCCACGTTCGATTTTGATCATAAGACCGAGGGAAGAGAGACACATGTATACATGGAGTCTCCTTGATGCATAGGGTATGTCTCATTAAGTTCCCCCTTTAGTCAGTTATGTGCATGATCTCTCTCAATCGATATATCTAAAAAAATCATTTTTATCATCAGCACCCTGTTATTTTTATCCCGGTGCAACGCACGGGCATTTGTGTAGAATAGTTATTTGGATCACAGCAGCCCCTATAAGGGCCCGATAGGGCCCTCCCAAACTTCTAACTGCCGGCCGGCCCGACCCACAGGATCCCGAGGCCGCCCCAACATGATCCACCTGCTCCTCCCCCGATCCCGATCGGAGCCGCCCCAGCCCCCCTCCTCGCAGCTCCTACCCTCGATCCCCATCCTCCCCCCGTGGTTCGCCGCCGTTCTTCGCCGGATCCAGTTCCTCGCTCACCGGATCTTGTGCCACCCCTCCGTCACCGCCTCCTCTCCCACAGCCGGCATGGGCGAGCGAGCGATGGCGAACGCCGGCACGAGGGCATCGCCTTGAGCCGGCGAAGCCGCCAGATTTCTGCGATGAACGACCGCCATGGACTTCCGGAAGCCTCCTCCTCGGTCCATCCTCACCGCCAAACGGATTAGCAGAGCTCATGACGACCAAGGCGCAACCTATGGCGAACGACACGACTAAGGAAGAATCTCGGTGGCGGAAGCCGCATCGGCGGCTGATGTCTACTACAAAACCTTCTCCTTGTAGACGTTGTTGGGCCTCCAAGTGCAGAGGTTTGTAGGACAGTAGAAAATTTCCCTCAAGTGGATGACCTAAGGCTTATCAATCCGTGGAAGGCATAGGATGAAGATGGTCTCTCTCAAACAACCCTACAACCAAATAACAAAGAGTCTCTTGTGTCCCCAACACACCCAATACAATAATAAATTGTATAGGTGCACTAGTTCGACGAAGAGATGGTGATACAAGTGCAATATGGATGATAGATATGGGTATTTGTAATATGAAAATATAAAAACATCAAGGTAGCTAATGATAAGAAGTGAGCACAAACGGTATTGCAATGCTTCGAAACAAGGCCTAGGGCTCATACTTTCACTAGTGCAAATTCTCTCGACAATAATAACATAATTGGATCATATAACTATCCCTCAACATGCAACAAAGAGTCACTCCAAAGTCACTAATAGCGGAGAACAAACGAAGAGATTATTATAGGGTATGAAACCACCTCAAAGTTATTCTTTCTGATTGATCTATTCAAGAGTCCGTAGTAAAATAACACAAAGTTATTATTTTCGTTCGATCTATCATAGAGTTCGTACTAGAATAACACCTTAAGACACAAATCAACCAAAACCCTAATGTCACCTAGATACTCCAATGTCACCTCAAGTATCCGTGGGCATGATTATACGATATGCATCACACAATCTCAGATTCATCTATTCAACCAACACAAAGTACTTCAAAGAGTGCCCCAAAGTTTCTAACGAAGAGTCAAGACGAAAAGTGTGCCAACCCCTATGCATAAGTTCACAAGGTCACTGAACCCGCAAGTTGATCACCAAAACGTACATCAAGTAGATCACACGTGAATATCCCATTGTCACCACAGATAAGCACATGCAAGACATACATCAAGTGTTCTCAAATCCTTAAAGACTCAATCCGATAAGATAACTTCAAAGGGAAAACTCAATCCATTACAAGAGGGTAGAGGGGGAGAAAATCCTAAGGTCCAACTATAATAGCAAAGCTCGCGATACATCAAGATCATATCACCTCCAGAACACGAGAGAGAGAGATCAAACACACAACTACTGGTACATACCCTCAGCCCCGAGGTTGAACTACTCCATCCTAGTCATGGAGAGTGCCTGGGTGATGAAGATGGCCACCGGTGAGGGATCCCTCCTCCGGCAGGGTATCAGAACAGGGTCCCGATTGGTCTTTGGTGGCTACAGAGGCTTGCGACGGCGGAGCTCCCGATCTATTGTGCTCCTCGATGCTTTTAGGGTATATGGACATATATAGGCAAAAGAAGTCGGTCAGGGGAGCCACGAGGGGCCCACGACGGTGTGGGGCACGCCCAGGGGGGTAGGGCGCGCCTCCCAGCCTCGTGGCCACTGTCGGTGTCAAAACCGGTGGATCTCGGGGTAGGGGGTCACGAACTATGCATCTAAGGCCCATGGTAATAGGAGGCAGGGGACACGATGTTTACCCAGGTTCAGGCCCTCTCAATGGAGGTAAGACCCTACTTCCTGCTTGATTGATCTTGATAATATGACTATTACAAGATTTGATCTACCACGAGATCGTAGAGGCTAAACCCTAGAAGCTAGCTTATGATTATGATTGTTGTTCTACAGACTAAATCCCCCGGTTTATATAGATACCGGAGGGGGGATAGGGTTACATAGAGTCGGTTACAGAGAAGGGGATCTACATATCCGAATTGCCAAGCTTGCCTTCCACGCAAAGGATAGTCCCATCCGAACACGGGACGAAGTCTTCAATCTTGTATTTTCATAGTCCTTTGTATCTTCGTAGTCCAACAGTCCGGCCAAAGTATATAATCTGGCTGTCGGAGGACCCCTTAATCCAGGACTCCCTCAGTAGCCCCCAAACCAGGCTTCAATGACGATGAGTCCGGCGTGCAGATTGTCTTCGGCATTGCAAGGCGGGTTTTTCTCAAAATTCTCCGGAGCACCTGTTGTAACAAGAAGTGTCCGGCTTCCCATTAATGTTGCACTCCTCGGCTTCTGTGTTTTAATAATGGCTATCTCCACGTGTCAAGCGGATGCGAGAAGTCGGGGAATTTTTCCATTTGCCACCCTGGTCGTGCAAGTAAATCATCTATTTAAAGAGTTGGGGATCCTCAGATCCAAATCACACCATCTCCTCCCAGCGAGTATCCATCAGAGCGCGGCCAGAAAAGTCCATCCCATCATTGCCGGCCGTCGCGGCTCGTCCTCTCGCTCCCATAGCACCAAGCCAGGTGATTGGGCGAAGTGTTCCGTTCCTCATAGCCGATTGGTAGAGCTGCATACCCAGGGGTTTCTCCCGCCCGCCTACATGGTCCCCTCTGAGCCGGACTAGCCACTTATAATGGCGGGGAGCAAGCGGATAGCTCTCCCAACCCATCCAAGGGGGAGCGGGTATGATTTGTCCCCTATTTGCTGAGGGGACTGGGATTTCCAATCCATCCATTCCTCCACGGGCTCCTGGAGTTATATGGTCTCCAGCTGCAAAACTTTACTCCAGCCTCCATACTTCATATCACGGGTTATGTCGCCTTCTGCCAGTTATTTCTGGGCTGCGAAGCTCATTTCGAGCTATGGAAGAGGCTATTCTGCCTTGTACCCCGTACTCAGGAGGGGTCGATATATCAAGTGGGTAGAGCCGAGATATGGCGCATCGCCGGGACTGGATACCTGTCCGGTACTCCGAAGAAGACATCCGAAGACTGGCCTTCGGAGTGGTTTTATATGGAGGACGTCCCTCTTCCGGACCCTATTCGGTTGGGCCTTCCCGAGTTTGCAAATGCCCCGTTGAAGAAACGCCATAGCTGGCGCCCCCGGAGCCCCCAGGAGGAAGATAAAAGAGAGATCCTTTTCCTGATGGACAAGATAAAGACACTGGCCAAATCAGGACTGACAATAATTGAGGTTATGTCCATATGTATAATGCGGGAGTGCAGCCACTCCAATATCGGGGGAAACCCATGTGGCACTTCAACGGGGAAGACGATGCCACCCGCTGCGGCCGTAGAGGTCCGGACTCCGCCACCGCTCTGGCAAAAATATTGTCCGATTTGTTCAAAGGAGAAGAAGAGGAGTTCATCCATATTAGGCCATGGGATGGATTCTCCATGTACAACCACCCAAGCTGGGTGAACTGCTATCTTTTATTCCAGTCTTTCCCGCGTTCTTTAGCACAAATACTTACCTTGTTAATTCATAGCAGGAACTGCGCAAAGCTATGAGGGAGGTTCATAGCCCGTCTCCACAGCCAGAGGACCCCGACCGGGCCCTCGACCCCGGACTCAAAGAAGATCCAGGCATATTTGTGGAGCTCTACATCAGGACATTTTATCAGTTAAGCTGCGATGGTGCCTTGGTGGCCATCATAGATGATTATCCTGGCCTACTCCCTGTATCACATGTAAGTAAAACCGGAGTCCCAACTTCCAAGAAGGATTCCCTCTTTGCGCCCTACCCATCGCATATGTTTTGCGTTTTACAGGGAAGGCCATCGGGACGCCGTGCCGAAGCCGCGGTGACTTGTCAACAAGGGGCACCGAAGCCGGGTAGGCTTAATAGGAAGGTGGTCAGGACCGAGACGCCGTTGCAAAGGTATGATTAAAAACCTGCTACATACTTATCATCGTTAAAATATGACAATGTCCACTGTTTCCTGGCAGAAAAAGCGCTCGCCGAACTATATCCAGAGAGCCTGCCGGCCATGCCTCCACCAGCCGGACTCCGAGGCCGGACTCAAGGGCGGAGGTCAACGCGGGGATAACGCCGGACGATCCTCCTACAGAGGATGCAGATAGACTCTCCGCTACAAACTCCAAAGTGGAGAGCGCCATGAATCATAGGCGCCGGCGGGCCACACTACGCGACCCTAATTTCTCTGAAGAAGCATTCAACGCCTTCAACTCAGGGGACGCGTACATCCGAGCTGCTCAAGATGGCCTCGCCAGAGCCACAGACCAGTATGTAAAGGCTATACAGTTAAGAAAATTTGATAAGTATGTATATGAGTAGCCCCTCAGACTTGAAACAGTTGGCACAACTGATTTAAGGATCAATTATATGCATAGGTTCTTACAGAGAAGAATAGCCAGCTGTTTAAAGAGCTGGAGGAGTGCAAAGCCCAGCTACGAGCCGCATTCACTGGAATGGAGGAGTCCAAGAAGGCCTCATCTGGTAGTACTTGTCTTGATCGAAAAGAATGTATTGACATATACAAGTTAGTATTTGGCATGCATGCAAATCTAACAATAGATTCTGCAGACAATCCCGGAGGTAATCTAGAGATCGTATCTGAGGATGAACAACATGATCAATGACAGCTAAAGGTTGGTGAGCGCGTGCTTACAAAAGTTATATGGGAGAAGAATAATCTTAGGACGCGAAGACCCGGCTGGACGTTGAATTAAAGAATGTTCGGGCCCAGCTTGCTGACTCCGTGAAGGAGAATAGGAGGCTTCGACACGGCCTTTTTAGTAAGTGCTCGAACGAACCTTTATAAAGTTCGGCAAAGAAGCGGGCTAATAGAATTATGCCTATAGGTATGCTGACAGGTTGTCCCGAAGTGGAGATGCACGGATCTGCAGGCGATCTTCTGCAAGAGCTCTCATAGTTGCAGGGACAAATTCGCCAGGTGATGCAGGGTATTGCCCAGGCCTTGTGGCCTTCCTCATGGAAATGCTCAAGGGAGCGCGACGGCGCTTCCGATTATGGAAGATATCGGCCTGCCGACAAGGTGCAAGGGAGGCATGGGCCATGGTGAAGACACGATACACCAAAACTGACCCGAACCATATGGCCGAGGTCGGACCTATAGGGCAGATGGGAAAGAGATCCCCGTTAGTCTGGTATATGACCAGGTAGCTTTAGCCGTGAAGTATTCCAAACAGGATTGTAGGCTAGACGGCCTGTTGGATGGTATAGAAGAAGAGTTTCGTCAGTCTAAGTGCCTTTTTACTTCAAAGGACATATTTTGTCCCTAGACGGATTGTAAATCATTTGTCTTGGCAGACCTTTTCGCTTCAACCTCTGGACCCGACAGTCTGGAGTGTATCCGAATACCTGCTCAGTTATGTGAAAACGGGGCACACATGGAAACCAGGCGTAGGGGTCATAAGTGCTTGAATAGATAAGTACCCAACTAGCTATGTTATATTACATGGGTAGTAAGAAACATCTTCCAGGAAAATAGTTCCGTTAAGGGTTCCTTTCCCTGGGTGTGCATGCATTAATGTGCATGTCCGAACTGCAAAAAATGATGCAGGATATAAGCATCTGGGGGCATGTTTTGCAATAAGTAAAAGACATCTTTTGTTCACCGACCGAATATTCCCTTAAGAACGCTAGCTTCCGGCTTCACCCAGTCTGAGGTACACATCCGGCTGACCCGGCAGTAACAATTACAGAGGTGCTCCCCTTATGCCCTAGCCGAATTAACAGGAACATAGGGTATAAACACAAGAGCCAGGCAACCCAGCTTGGCCGAAACTTAAGTCATATTGATGCATATAGTGGTGAAAAAGGCACATATGGAAGAATGACGCATATGTGGTGGGCATAAAGCCTAGAAGATAATTATTTTAAGCTTCTGTATAAGAAGCCCCGAGGTATATTGAGCGCGCATAGGGCGACAGGAGTGTGCGGTCAAAGCATACTTGAAGCTTTTAAGGCTATATATATAAAAGAAAGAGAGAGAGGATATAATTTAAAAAGGAGGATGGAGGTAAGGAGACAAACACAGAGTTCGGCACTAGGCGTAGAATCTTCGGAGTCTGGCCGTGTTCCATGGGTTTGGCTAGAGTCGATTATCTGATGCATCACGCAGACGGTACGCTCCTCCGGTGAGAACTTTATCAATGATGAAGGGACCCTCCCACTTGGGCTTGAGCTTGTCCTTTTTCATCTCTGGTAGGCGAAGAACGAGTTTGCCAAAATTATAAGTTTTGGCCCGTATTCTCTGCTTTGGTACCTTCAAGCCTGCTGTTGATATAATGCGGAACGGGCCTTTGCGATGTCACGCTTCTCCTCCAGGGAATCTAAGATGTCCTGCCGATCCAGCTCGGCTTCTCTCTCTTCGTACATGCGCACTCGAGGTGATTCATGGATGATATCGCAGGGTAGCACTGCCTCTGTGCCGTACACCATAAAAAATGGTGTGTATCCGGTTGTGCGATTTGGCGTGGTCTGCAGCCCCCATAGTACGGAGTCGAGCTCCTTGACCTAGTGCGTATCTGATTCCTTCAAGGATCGCACCAGTCTGGGTTTAATGCCGCTCATAATAAGACCATTCACTCGTTCAACTTGACCGTTTGTTTGGGGGTGATAGACGGAGGCATAATCGAGCTTTATGCCCATTTTGCCGCACCAAGTTTTCACCTCGTCGGCTGTGAAGTTTGAGCCGTTATCGGTGATGATGCTGTGGGGGACACCGTAACGGTGTACGACCCCGGATATGAAGTCTATCACTGGTCCGGACTCGACCGTTTTAACTAGTTTGGCTTCTATCCATATGGTGAATTTATCGACCATGAACAACAAGTATTTCGTCTTATGGCTTCCTCCTTTAAGGGGTCCAACCAGATCGAGCCCCTAGACCGCAAAGGGCCAAGTTATAGGGATTGTTTGGAGAGCGGTAGGTGGCATATGGCTTTGATTTGCAAAAAGCTGGCAACTGACGCAATGTTGGACAAGGTCCTATGCATCTGCCTAGGCTGTCGGCCAATAGAAACCTGTACGGAAGGCCTTGCTTACGAGCAACCGAGTTGCGACATGGTGGCCGCCGAGTCCGGCATGAATTTCGGCCAAGAGCTGCTGCCCTTCCTCTTCGGAGATGCACCTTTGGAGCACTCCAATCGCGCTTTTCTTATAAAGCTCTCCCTTGTGCAGTTTGTAGGCTTTAGAGCGCCCCACAATGCAACGTGCCTCATTTTGGTCCTCAGGGAGTTCTTGCCTATTTAAGTAGGCTAAGAAGGGTTCTGTCCACGGGGCGATGACAGCCATAATCGTGTGGGCCGAAGGTATTATTTCGGTGGTGGAGCCTCCGATTACGTCAGATTGTTCGGGATCTAGGGTTGTGTTCGGATCCGGACTGTTATTGCCGGTCTGCCCTTCCCACACCACGGATGTCTTGAACAGCTTTTCCAAAAAGATATTAGGTGGGACGGGGTCGCGCTTAGCACCGATGCGGGCGAGGATATCCGCCGCTTGGTTGTTTTCTCGGACCACATGGTCGAATTCGAGCCTCTCGAACCGAGCTAACATTTTGAGGACGGCATTGCGGTAGGCCGCCATCTTTGGGTCCTTGGCGTCAAAGTCTCCATTTATTTGAGATATTACGAGGTTTGAATCCCCACGCACTTCTAGGCGTTGAATGCCCATGGAGACTGCCATCCGAAGACCATGCAACAGGGCCTCATATTAGGCTGCATTGTTGGAATTTGTGTATAGTATTTGGAGTACGTATTGGACTGTATCTCCGGTGGGGGATGTCAGGACAACGCCCGCCCCTAGACCAGCCAGCATCTTAGAGCCGTCAAAGTGCATGATCGAATTGGAGTACGCGCCATACTTTCTAGGGAGTTCGGCTTCTATCCATTCGGCAATGAAGTCAGCCAGTACTTGCGACGTAATGGCTCGCCATGGTTTGTATGTTATGTCGAACGGGAGGAGCTCGATGTCCCATTTAGCAATCCGGCCCGTGGCATTGCGGTTATTTATTATGTCACTGAGTGGTACTTCGGAGGCCACCGTGATTGAACACTCTTGAAAGTAGTGTCGTAGTTTTTGGGATGCCATGAAGACCGCGTATGCTATCTTTTGATAATGTGGGTACCGTGACTTGCATGGAGTGAGGACAGTGGATACATAGTATACCGACTTTTGAAGCGGGAATTTGTGTCCGTCCGTCTCTCGTTCGACGACGAGCACTGCGCTTACAACCTGGTGTGTTGCAGCTATATATAACAGCATGGGTTCGCCAATACTTGGTGCGGCCAGTATTGGATTGCTGGCCAAGAGGGCTTTTATTTCCTCCAGTCCGGTCGTAGCCGCATCCGTCCACTCAAAGTGTTCAGTGTGTCGAAGAAGGCAATAAAGAGGTAGTGCCTTTTCTCCTAATCGGGAGATAAAGCGGCTTAAGGCAGCCACACATCCAGTTAATTTCTGGATTTGCTTGAGGTCTGTTGGGGTAGCCAACTGTGACAGAGCTCGGATTTTAGCCGGATTTGCTTCAGTTCCTCTATTGGAAACGATAAAGACCAAGAACTTTCCGGCAGGTACGCAGAAAACACATTTTTCCGGATTGAGCTTGATGTCGTATGTTCGGAGATTGTCGAACATAAGCCTCCAGTCGTCTATTAAAGATTTGACGTGTCTGGTTTTGATGACCACATCGTCTATGTATGCCTCCACTGTTTTGCCGATTTGTGTTTCCAGGCATGTCTGAATCATGCGTTGATAGGTTGCATCGGCATTTTTGAGCCCGAAAGGCATGGTGTTAAAACAGAAGGGGCCGTATGGAGTGATGAATGCCATTGCGGCTTGATCGTACTCTACCATCTTGATTTGATGGTATCCGGAGTATGCGTCGAGGAAACACAATGGGTCGTGTCCTGCGGTAGCATCCATGATTTGATCGATGCGGGGGAGGGGGAAGGGATCCTTAGGGCAAGCCTTATTGAGGTCCTTGAAATTGACGCATAGGCGCCAGGATTTGTCCTTCTTTGGTACCATCACCAGGTTTGCTAGCCAGTCCGGATGTTTTATTTCTCTGATGAATTCGGCCTCTGGTAGCTTGGCTAGCTCTTCTTCCATGGCTTCTCACGTGGGTTCTGAAAAGCGCCGAAGAGTCTGCTTGACCGGCTTGTATCCCTTTAGTATGTTTAGGCTATGCTCGGACAGCCTGCATGGGATGCCTGGCATGTCTGAAGGATGCCAGGCGAAGATGTCCCTATTCTCGCGCAAGAACTCTCGTAGTGCGGCGTCTATTGTGGGGTTCAGCTGTGCCCCAATTGATGCTGTTTTTGTAGGGTCCGTTGGGTGGACCTGGAATTTGACTATTTCGTCAGCTGGTTTAAAAGAGGTGGACTCGGGTTGTTTGTCGAGTATCACGTCGTCCCTATCCACTGTGGAGCGCAGCGCAGTTAACTCTTCGACCACGAGGGCTTTAGATAATGCCTCCAGGGCTAGTGCGGCGGTTTTATTTTTGGCGCGGAGTGCTATGTTCGGATAACTAGCTAGAGTGATTATTCCATTGGGCCCATGCATCTTGAGCTTCATGTACCCATAATGGGGTATAGCTTGGAAGGTTGTGAATGCATCCCGCCCTAAAAGGGCGTGGTATCCACTACTGAACGGGGCCACTTGGAATGTGATTTCTTCGGACCTATAATTCTTCGGTGTGCCAAATACCACATCCAGCGTAATTTTTCCCGTGCATCGTACCTCTCGACTAGGGATGATTCCTCTGAAGGTCGTGCTGCTTTGCTTAATGCAGATCTTATCTATTTCCATTTTGTTAAGAGTTTCCTCATAGATGAGGTTTAATCCGTCGTCGCCGTCCATGGGCACTTTAGTAAGCCGGAAGCCGTCCACAATTGGACTAAGGACCAAAGCGGCTGGTGCTCGGACTGTTCGGAATTGAGGTTCCTCACTAGCATTGAAGGTTATGGCCGTGTTGTTCCACGGATTTATTGCTGCAACGTGGCAGACTTCGGCGAGTTTGCGGAGTGCTCGCTTGCGCCTATTGTTTGAGGCGAAAGTTGAGGGAGTCCTGGATTAAGGGGTCCTCGGACAGCCGGACTATATGCTTTGGCCGGACTATTGCACTATGAAGATACAAGATTGAAGACTTTGTCCCGCGTACGAATGGGACTCTCTTTTGCATGGAAGGCAAGCTTGGCAATTCGGATGTGTAGATCTCCTCCTCTGTAACCGACTCTGTGTAACCCTAGCTGGCGGTGTCAAAACTGGCGGATCTCGAGTAGGGGGTCCTGAACTGTGTGTCTAAGGCTAATGGTAATAGGAGGCAGGGGACATGATGTTTTACCCAGGTTCGGGCCCTCTCGATGGAGCTAATACCCTACTTCCTGCTTGATTGATCTTGATGATATGAGTATTACAAGAGTTGATCTACCACGAGATCGTAGAGGCTAAACCGTAGAACCTAGCCTATGATTATGATTGTTGTTGTCCAATGGACTAAACCCTCTGGTTTATATAGACACTGGAGGGGGCTAGGGTTACACAGAGTCGGTTATAGAGGAGGAGATCTACATATCCGAATCGCCAAGCTTTCCTTCCACGCAAAGGAGAGTCCCATCCGGACACGGGACGAAGTCTTCAATCTTGTATCTTCATAGTCCGACAGTCCGGCCAAAGCATATAGTCCGGCTGTCCGAGTACCCATTAACCCAGGACTCCCTCATTAGCCCCTGAACCAGGCTTCAATGACGATGAGTCCGGTGCGGAAATTGTCTTCGGCATTGCAAGGCGGGTTCCTTCTCCAAATACTCCATAGAAGATATATAACACGAGAATCATGTCCGGCTCTGCAAAACAAATTCCACATACCACCGCAGAGAGTACAATATTCCACAAATCTAATATGCTGACAACTTTTTATGACATCATGCCATGATTCGGTCATTATTTGAATCGCGTTTTCACAACCAGCCACTACAAGCGCCACGAGGCTGTTTTATTGGCACGTCTTGTCGAAGCAGAGATCGTGTTCCTCTTATCACAGATTCTCATCAATACAGGTGTGGGTAACCCAACCGTGTTTATTTAATATTACTCCTCGATTTTAGGCAAGTCCCAAACGGTCATGCGGGGGACGCTTGATATTCGTCCTCTTTATAAGGAGGGCCAAGGCCTGTCCTTTTCTTCCCACGCTTGATCCTTCCCCTCCTGCACCTCGAGTTCCAACACCCAAGGCTCAAGATTAAGCAACCCGGACCCTCAACCATGTCCGGATCCAATCTTCAAGGCTGGTGGATGGCCTCCTCCGTCATAGAGGAGGACATTAAGAAGCTTAGGGAGGCCAGGTATCTCACCGCTGAAATCCCGCATAGGTTGCCTGCTCAAGGGCAGGTCATCCCCACTCCTGAACCCAACGAGAGTGTCGTATTTATTTCCCACTGAGGGAGTCCTGGATTAGGGGGTATCCGGACAGCCAGACTATATACATTGTACGGACTATTGGAGCGTGAAGATACAAGACTCAAGACTCCGGCCCGTGTCCGGATGGGACTTTCCTTTGCTTGGAAGACAAGCTTGGCGATCCGGATATTATATTTCCTTCCTTGTAACCGACTCCTTGTAAATCCTAGCCCTCTCCGGTGTCTATATAAACCGGAGAGGTTGATCCTTAGAAGGCCGATGACAATTACAATCATACCATCATAGGCTAGCTTCTAGGGTTTAGCCTCTACGATCTCGTGGTAGATCTACTCTTGTACTAATCATATCTTCAATATTAATCAAGCAAGAAGTAGGGTTTTACCTCCATCGAGAGGGCCCAAACCTGGGTAAACATTGTGTCCCTCGCTTCCTGTTACCATCGGCCTAAGACGCACAGATCGGGACCCCCTACCCGAGATCTGCCGGTTTTGACACCGACATTGGTGCTTTCATTGAGAGTTCCTCTATGTCGTCGCTTCGAGGCTTGATGGCGCCTTCAATCATCAACAACATGGTCCAGGGCGAGACTTTTCTCCCCGGACAGATCTTTGTGTTCGGCGGCTTCGCACTGCGGGCCAATTCGCTTGGCCATCTGGAGCAGATCGATAGCTACGCCCCTGGCCACCAGGTCAGGTTCGGAAACCTGAACTACACGACCGATATCCGCGGAGACTTGATCTTCGACGGAATCTGGCCTGTGCCAGGAGTGCCGGACAGTCACGACGAGCACGACCTAGACCTGCTGTCGGACAACGCTCGGGATATCACCCCTGCAGTAGCCCCGGATCTAAATCCGGATCAGGTTGCGTTGCCTAAGGACGGAGGGGTGGACCATGCCCCGCAGGCCGCATACTCAACGGCAGTGGGGCCGAACACAGGCCTCACCTCTATGGAGGCCTATAACCCCGGGCCCCCGGACTCGTATCCGGTTGTTGGTTCCGGTCCGCACACCCTTGATCCAGCCGAGCTAGGTTGGGCTCTGGTAATGGAGTTTACCGCCGTGGACATCTTCCAGCACTCTCCCTTTGGTGACATGCTGAACTCATTAAAGTCTCTCTCTTTGTCAAGAGGCTCTGGGCCGAACTATGTCCTGCTTGAGTGGGAAGCAAGCGACGAAGGAATTCGCTACCCACCCACCACCCACTTCATTGCCATGGTCGACGATTTAACCGACGTGCTTGACTCCGACTCCGAAGACATCGACAGTATGGACGACGATGCAGGAGAAGCTTCAGAATCTCTGGACGCGGGACTACTACCTTGTCACACGATATATACATGGTGGATACGCCCAAGGAGGACAACGGCGATAATCCGGAAGATAAAACACCCGGGCAAAAGCCAAAACGGCGGCGCAGACGCCGCTCAAAGTCTAGCAACAGTAAAAATAGCGACAAGAGCGCAGGAAGGATCGACATTCCAGTAAACCCCGAAGGCAATAACGACCACATGGACCCAGCAATGGAGTAGGCCGAGCCAGGTCACGCCAAAACGAGTTCGGAGCATACGCCCGATCACAATGATCCGGAGGGACGAGCTCATCAAACCGCCCCAGGACAAGAACACAGTCTGGACGATGATGCATTCATCATTCCGGAAGGACGCGTGGAACGAGACAACCTCCAAAGAAAGCTTATGGCCACAGCGAGAAGTCTAAAGAAGCAGAAGCAACGGCTCAAAGCCGCACAGGAAACGCTCAATCGCAGATGGAATAAAGTGCTAGACACTGAAGAATGATATGGCGTCGAGCGCCATACGAAGAGCTACCCAAAACAGAAGCTACTGCCAGAATTCGACGATGAGGCTGTTCCACCAAAGAATAATATGACCAGTAAACCATACATACCGCTTCACAACCGCAACAGAACAACTACTAACGCCGCGCACGATCTACATGAACATCTAGATAAGAAAGCTGGTGCGGCCAGGTCCATCTATGGATCTAAAGGACACACCCCGGCTAGGGTTTATGGTTACCAAAACGATCATAGAAGCCAAATACCAGTTTGGAATAAACACTAGACACAACAACAGCCGACTGCATGCCACAGCGCGTCCAGAAATAGAGGGGCTGCTCAACCCCTGTGCTTCACCGAAGAAGTACTGAACCATGAATTCCCACAAGGTTTTAAACCTGTGAACATAGAGGCATACGACGGAACGACAGACCCAGGGATCTGGATCGAGGATTTTATCCTCCATATTCACATGGCTCATGGGGATGACCTCCACGCCATCAAATACTCCCCCCCTCAAGTCGAAGGGACCAGCTCGACATTGGTTGAAAAGCCTCCACGAAAATTCATTCGGGAGTTGGGTGGAACTCGAGGACGCTATCAGGGCCAATTTTCAATGGACTCATGTCCACCCTCCGGATGCAGACGATCTAAGTCACATAATCCAACAGCCCGGAGAGTCTGCCCGCAAGCTTTTGAATAGATTCCTCACTAAGAAGAATCAAATTGTCGATTGTCCGGACGCCGAAGCCTTAGCAGCATTCTAAAAGAGCATCCGCGACGAGTGGCTCGCCCCACAGCTCGGCCAAGAAAAGCCAAGGACAATGCCAGCCTTAACAAGCCTTATGACCCACTTTTGCGCGGGTGAAGATAGCTGGCTAGCTCGTAAAGGCACCAGCGACCCCAGCACATCCGAAATAAGGGATGGCAACGGGAAGCCACGGCGTAATAAAAACAAACGCCAATACATGGAAGAGAGCCCGGACAACACCATGGTCAATGCCAGATTCAGGGGCTCTCGACCTGATTAGCAAAAGAAGCCATTAATAGGCAGTAAAGAGGGACCATCCTGTCTGAACAGAGTCCTGGACAGACTATGCCAAATTCATGGCACCCCTGAGAATCTTGCAAACCACACGCATAGAGAATGCTGGGTCTTCAACAGGCTGGCAAATTAAATGCCGAACACAAGGGGAAGGACACACCAAACGAAGACGAGGATGAACCTCGCCAGCCGAACACTAGGGGATAGACACAATTCCCGCCAGAGGTTAAAATAGTAAACATGATCCACATGACTCACACATTCACGAGAAGGCACGAACATGCACTCAGAGACGCGCACGATGTAGAGCCCATCGTACCCACATCCGACTACTGGATGTCCCATCCGATCACTTTCGATCACACGGACGGCCGAACTAGTATTCAGCATGGAGGATCAGAGGCCTTGGTGCTTAACCCAATAATCGACAGATACTGTCTCACCCGTGTCCTCATGGATGGCGGCAGTAGTCTCATTTTAATATACGAGGACACAGTCTACAGAATGGGGATAAACCCATCCAGAATTAGCCAAAGCAACACCACCTTTGAAGGGGTGATACCAGGCATTGAAGCCTACAGCAGGGGCTCCGTCGTGCTGGAAGTAACATTCGGCTCCCCAGGCAACTCTAGAAGCGAAGAACTACTCTTCACCATCGCACCCTTCGAAAGCGACTATCATGCATTGCTTGGAAGAATGGCCTTCGCCCGTTTCAACGCATTGCCGTACTACGGCTACCTTACACTCAAGATGCCCGATCCACGTGGCGTCATCACTATTAACGGAATCACAGAGTGATCTTCACGCGCATAGGAACACGCGACAGCCCTAGCGGCCGAACTATAAGCGGCCTCCAATATCAAAAGCATGACTGGTCATTAAGACCACAGACATGGTTAGACGAGTCCGGTAGCCCGAATAAAATTGAACCAGGGCACCATATATGTAATCCCATAGTGCACACCAGGGGCTAAAAATATTTAATATAGCCCCACACTTAGCTCAACCTTATTGGCAGGCCAACATCTTACAGTTTTATTATCCATCGCATACTTACGTTGTACTCTCCTATGAGTTTTCTTTTTTTCCACACACAACGTTTGTGTGATACCCTTCTAGGATACGACACAACAGAAACAAAGGCGCAGACGTGTAACAGGGCTCCGTTCAACAGGTTTCCTTTTAGATTAAGCCCCTGTGTAAACCTTTTCTATTGCCTCTTGTTGTTTAACCATCCCATGGGTTCCATACCCACAGAGGATACTGCCGTTATTGGCATTTCGCCACGACAGATTAAACGCACGTACCTGGAAATATAGGGTTCATAATAGGCTTTCTTCAGCCTATTTTCTTTTACAAAAACCGAATACCTTCGGAAGTGTTCGGCGTCACGAGTTTGGCCTTATATGCATCAGCTCCAAATCATGTATTTGGTCAAAATGTTGGGTTTGCCCATCTCCTGGGTTTGCCGCCTTACGTTCCGTTACTATCGGCTAAGGCGGCCAAAGGAGAACTAGTGCGATTGTGCCCTGGTTATTCTGGATGAGCACTTTAGTAGAGAAAGCCGAAAACTGACTGTCATGATACAGCGAGAGACTGTTCAACCACTCGAAGACTCACCGGAATCTTTAGGATTCCTCCGCATTAACGAAGGGCCGTTTCCCGGCCATGTACATACGCGCGCCGTATTCGGATGCACGCGAAGGTACCAGGGGCTACATAGTAGCCCCATCGTTAGACTCCCATGGCTAAGCGAAAGTGTTACAGCTATATAGTCCGGTTGCCTAGTTCGACGTGCGATCACCTCCTTAATGGACCAAGACATTGGATCAAGTTTGATTAAGCATATCTTTTGCAAACACCCTCGCATTGTATGTGTGGGTGATGAAGCCAACGACTGCTAACTTTCAGATTACTTATATATATATATAAATATATATATATATATATATATATATATATATATATATATATATATATATATATATATATATAAACGTCCGCACAGGGGACACAATCATATTTTCAGGCAAAAGTGCAAATATAGCCTCATAATCAAAATAAACATTGTTTTTACAATGATTCGATTCATCACTCGAACAAGACATTCTTCGAGCACCGCGCCTCTATTAGGCGGGCACCTTTTGTGACCTGCGCCAAGTAGTGCTCGGCCGGATATTGGCCTCCCGCCAGATCCTGGGTCGCTATAATGGTGGCCTCCATATCCGTCCAATAGGCTTTAACGCCGGCAAGAGCCATTCATGCACCCTCTATGCACGCCGACCTCCTCATGGCGTCGATCCGAGACACGACCCCCAGGAATTGTTGCACCAAACCAAAGTAACTGCCCGGCTTAGGCCCCTTCGGCCAAAGATGGTCTATTACAGACCACACTGGAAGCCCGGACAGCCTGTGAAGCTCCACCCTAGCAGCCACCTTCTCATTTAACGGTAGCGGGCGAGTGAGGGAGTCCTGGATAAGGGGGTATCCAGACAGTCGGACTATATTCATCGTCCAGACTATAAAAGCGTCAAGATACAAGACTCAAGACTTTGGCTCGTGTCCGGATGGGACTCTCCTTTGCGTGGAAGACAAGCTTGGCGATCCGAATATTATGTTTACTTCCTTGTAACCGACTCCATGTATACCCTAGCTATTCGGTGTCTATATAAACCGGAGAGGATGGTCCTTAGAAGGCCGATCACATTTACAATCATACCATCATAGGCTAGCTCTTAGGGTTTAGCCTCTACCATCCCGTGGTAGATCTACTCTTGTACTCCACATATCTTCAATATTAATCAAGCAGGAAGTAGGGTTTTACCTCCATCGAGAGGGCCCAAACCTGGGTAAACATTGTGTCCCTTGCTTCCTGTTACCATCAGCCTAAGACGCACAGATCGGAACCCCCTACCCGAGATCCGTCGGTTTTGACACCGACGTTGGTGCTTTCATTAAGAGTTCCTCTGTGTTGTCACTTCGAGGCTTGATGGCGCCCTCAATCGTCAACAACGCAGTCCAGGGGCCAAAATCAGACTCAAAGCCCTCAATTGTCAGCGGACTCTGGGCCGAACTATGTCCGGCCCGCGTGGGAAGCAGGCGACGAAGGAATTCGATGCCCACCCACCTCCCACTTCATTGCCACGATTGAAGATTTAACCGATGTGCATGACTTCGGCTCCGAAGACATCGATGGTATGGACGTAGATGCAGGAGAAACTCCAGAATCCCGGGGGCGCGGGACTACTACCTGGTCCCATGATATATACATGGTAGATACGCCCAATAAGGACGATAGCGATAAATCGGACAATAAAACACCCGGGAAAAAGCCAAAAAGGCGGCGCAGACGCTGCTCAAAGTCTAGCAATGGAAAAAATAGCGACAAGAGCGCAATAAGGGCTGATATACCCACAAACTTCGAGAGCGATAATGACCACATGGACCCAGCGATGGAGCAGGACGAGCTAGGTCACGCCAAATCAAGTTCGGAGCAAATACCCGATCACAATGATCTGGAGGGACGAGCTCATGACGCTGCCCCAGAATAGGAAGATAGTCCGGACGACGATGCATTCATCATCCCGGACGAACAAGTGGAATGAGACAACCTCCACAGAAAGCTTATGGCCACCGCAAGAAGTCTATAAATGCAGAAGCAACGGCTCAAAGCCGCACAGGAAAAGCTCAGTCGAAGATGGAATAAAGTGCTAGACACTGAAGAAAGATATGGCGATGACCGCCATACGAAAAGCTATCCAAAGCGCAAGCTACTGCCAAAGTTCGACGACGCGACCGTTCCACCAAAAGAAAATCCGACCAAGAAACCAGACGTACCGCTTCACAACCAAAACTGAGCGGCTGCGGACACTGCGCACGATCCTCGTGAGCATCCGGACAAGAAGGCCGGTGCAGCCAGGTCCATATATGGATCTAGAAGACCCACCCCAGCGAGGGACTTTGGTCACCCAAATGCTCATACAAGCCAGATACCAGTTCGTAATCAACCCCGAACACAACAACAACAGTCGACTACATGCCACAATGCGCCCAGATAGAGAGGGGCCGCTCACCCCCTGTGCTTCACCGAAGAGGTACTGGACCATGAATTCCCACAAGGCTTTAAAGCTGTGAACATAGAAGCATACGACGGCATGACAGACCCAGGGGTCTGGATCGAGGATTTTATCCTGCATATTCACATGGCTCGTGGGGATGACCTCCATGCCATCAAATACCTTCCCCTCAAGTTGAAGGGACCAGCTCGACACTGGTTGAAATGCCTTCCCAAAAACTCAATTGGGAGTTGGGTGGAACTCAAAGATATTTTCAGGGCCAACTTCCAAGGGACTTACGTCCGGCCTCCGGATGCAGACGATATAAGTCACATAATCCAACAACCCGGAGAGTCCGCCCGCAAGCTTTGGAACAGATTCCTCATTTAGAAGATTCAAATTGTCGCCTGTCTGGACACCGAAGCCTTAGCGTCTTTCAAACATGATTAATGGCTTGCCCGACACCTTGACCAAGAAAAGCCAAGGACAATGGCAGCCTTAGCAAGCCTTATGACCCGCTTTTGCGCCAGAGAGGATAGCTGGCTAGCCCGTAAAGGCACCAGCGACCCCAGCACATCCAAAATAAGGGATGGCAACGGGAAGCCACGGCGTAATAAAAACAAACGCCAAAACAAGGAAGAGAGCACGGACAACACGATGGTCAACGCCGGATTCAGGGGCTCTCGACCTGATCAGCAAAAGAAGCCATTCAAAGGCGGTAAAGATGGACCGTCAGGTCTGAACAAAGTCCTGGACAGACTATGCCAAATTCATGGCACCCCGGAGAAACCTGCAATCCACACCCATAGAGAGTGCTGGGTCTTCAAGCAGGCCGGCAAATTAAACGCCAAACACAAGGGGAGGGACACACCAAGCGAAGACGAGGATGAGCCTCACCAGCCGAACACTGGGGGACAGAAAAAATTCCCGCCAGAGGTTAAAACGGTAAACATGATCCACGTGACTCACACATCCACGAGAAGGCATGAATGCGCGCTCATAGAAGCGCACGATGTAGAGCCCGTCGTACCCACGTCTCACTACTGGATGTCCCGGCCGATCTCTTTCGATCACATGTACGGCCGAACTACAAATCGGCAAGGAGGTTCACAGGCCTTGGTGCTTTACCCAATAATCGACAGATACCGTCTCACCCGTGTCCTCATGGACGGTGGCAGTGGTCGCAATTTAATATACGAAGACAATGTCCACAAAATGGGGATAGACCCATCCAGAATTAGACAAAGCAACACCACTTTTGAAGGGGTGATACCAGGCGTTGCAGCCCGCGCCAGGGGCTCCATCGTGCTGGAAGTAACATTCGGCTCCCCAGGCAACTCCAGAAGCGAAGATCTGCTCTTTACTGTCGCACCCTTCGGAAGCAGCTACCATGCATAGCTAGGAAGAACGGCCTTCGCCCGCTTCAACGCATTGCCACACTATGGCCACCTTTCAATTAAGATGCCCAGTCCCCGTGGTGTCATCACCGTGAGCGAAATCATAGAGCGCCCTTCACGCGCAGAGGAGTACGCGACGGCCCTGGCGGCCGGACTATAAGCGGCCTCCAGTATTAGAAAACATGATTGGTCATTACGACCACAGACATGGTTAGATGAGTCCGGTCGCCCGGATAAAATTCAAACAGGGCACCGTATATGTAATCCCATAATGGGAACCATGGGCTGTATATATTCAATACAGCCCCACGCTCGGCTCGACCTTATAGGCAGGCCAATATCTCACACTTTTATTACTAATCGCATAATTACGTTGCAACCTCCTATAAAGTTTTTCTTTTTTTTACAGACAACGTTCACGCAATACCCTTTCAGGATACGGCACAACGGAGACAAAGGCGCAGACGTGCAGCAGGGCCCCGTGCAACATGTTTCTTTTTAGATTAAGCCCTTGTGTAAACCTTTTCTACTTCCTCTTGTTGTTTAAACCATCCCATGGGTTCTATACCAACACAGGATACTGCCATTTTTGGCATTTCGCCGCGGTAGACTAAATTGCACGTACCTAGGAATAAAGGGCTTACAAGAGGCTCTTGTGAGCCTATCTTCTTTCACAAAAGACCGAATACCCTCGGGAGTATTCGGCGTCACGAGTTTGGCCGTATATGCATCAGCTCTGAATCATGTCTTTGGTCAAATGTTGGGTTTGCCCGGCTCCTGGGTTTGCTGCCTTATGTTCCGCTATCATCCGGCTAAGGCAGGCCAAAGGAGAACTACTACGATTGTGCCCTGGTTATTCCGGATGAGCGCCTCAGTAGAGAAAGCCGACAACTGACCGTCATGATACAACGAGAGACTGTTCAACCACTCGAAGACTCACCGGAATCCCAACGAAGGGCCGTTTCCCGGCCATGTACACACGCGCCTGTATTCGGATGCACGCTAAGGTACGAGGGGCTACATAGTAGCCCCACCATTATACTCCCATGGCTAAGCGAAAGTGTTACAGCTATATAGCCCGGTTGCCTAGTTCGACATGTGATCACCTCCTTCATGGAACAATACGTTGGATAAAGTGTGATTAAGCATATTTTTTCGTGAACACCCCCGCATTACATGCGTGGGGGCTGAAGCCAACGACTGCTATCTTTCGGACTACTTATACATTTAAGAACGGCCACATAGGGGGGACAATCATACTTTCGGGCAAAAGTATAAACATAGCTTCATAATTAAACTAAAGCATTGTTCTCTACAATGATTCCAGTTATCACTCGAATGAAACATTCTTCGGGCACTACGCCTCTATTAGGCGGGCACCTTCTGTGACTTGCACCAAGTAGTGCTCGGCCGGATATTGGCCCCCCGCCGGATCCTGGGTCGCTATTACAGTGGCCTCCATATCCGTCCAATAGGCTTTAACGGGGGCCAGTGCCATCCGCGCACCCTCTATGCACGCCGACCTCTTCATGGCGTCAATCCGAGATACGGCTCCATGGAACTGCTGCACCAAACCAAAATAGCTGTCCGGCTTAGGCCCCTTCGGCCAAAGATGGTCTATTACAGACCGCATTGCCATCCCGGACAGCCTGTGGAGCTCCGCCATAGCAGCCACCTTCTCATTTAGCAGCAGCGGGCGAGTGGGAGCATGGAACTGCGACCAGAAAAGCTTCTCCACTTTTTCATCGCCTTGACCCTCGAAGAACTTGACAGCGTCAGCTGGACTATTCGCCAAGTCCGCATATGCGTCTGCCGGACTCAAGCGCCCCGCCAGGGTAGCATACTTGGGATCCAAGAACTTCGTCCGCAGCAAGTATGAGCCCCCAGCCACGATTTTTTGTCGGCCTGTTGGACCTTTTCCCGCATACTGCGGATCTCGGTCCGCATCACCTTGGCGGCATTAAGTGCCTTGTCCAGCTAGGCCGAACTAGCCTTACTCTCCTTTTCAAGGAGTGTGTACCGGTCGGTGGCATTCTTTAACTCCCCAGCCATTTCGGCTATCTTTTCTTCGCTTCGGCGATGAGTAGCCTGTTCGGCTCTCAATTCCTCGGCCGCCTTTAGGGTAGCCGCATTGCTAGCCCGAGCTTGCTCCTTGGCTTGAGCAAGCTCCGCCCTCAGGACCTCCACGGCAGCAACACCATGTGCAGTGCAACCACAAGGCATTAATATTCTGCCCCTCTTACACTTCCCTATCTATATCTATATCTATACCTATACTAATTACAGACTCCCAAGAAATTACCACGTTAATTAGAAAATAGGAGCCGTTCATCTGATGGGACCGAGTTATAACGGCCGGATTTAGTTAGACAATAGGAGCCGTTAATCTGGTGGGACCGAGTTATAACGGCCATATTAAATTAGACCATAGGAGCCGTTAATTTGAACACAGACAGAAATATGGATGCAAAAGAAAAGGCAGTCACGTTACAAAGGATTTCTGACAAATTCGTCTCCTGTTCCTTTTCTGATTACACGTATACATAGTTATATTGAGTCCTACTTCTATACGTGGCTGAAATCACATGATAAAATAGGAGTCCCTACTCCTTTTTTTTGATAGAAGAGTCCTACTTATGTACGTGTTGTATAGTCTTCCAACAGCTGTACACAATCTAAAAAAATGACGCATCTAATCTCCACAAGCTGCTTGGCCTTTTGCCCGCAAAGTAAGCTGCTTGGCCTTTCAACTAAAAAAAGCTTCTCAGCCTTCCAACTAAAAAGAAGCTTCTCGGCCATTAGGGTTCCAATTCCATGACAGCCCCATGGAGTCGCCTTTCTCTCCTATTAGGATCTTAGTGGCATGGGACTCTTCTCTCTGTTCTCCCTCTTTACCTCAAAGAAAAAAGTTGCAAATCAGTCTCCATCCGATCCATGTTCTCCAGGAGATTATCCCTGCACAATGTCAGCTCCAACTTGATGGCCATGGTCGACCACTGGTAGCTCCTACTGCGCCGCCTATATCCACCTGCGAGGTTGCAAGGTCAAGATTGCACCTTCTACTCATCCTCCCTTAGCTTCAAAACTCCATCAATTCTTCTAATCTAAAAAGAGCCAACTATCAGATCCATCGTCTACCTAATCTCTTTGACTTCCATGTTCTCACCAGGCTACAATCTAACGATGGTGATGGTTCATGTACGGTAGAGTAAGGCATAACTGATGGTGTTCCAAAGTAGATGCTGCTGGTGCCGTATGTGGTGTATTGATAATTCCAGAACCTACCTTAGGACTACTGGAGAGAGATTTATCTATCCGAAGTTGCCGAGTTCATCCTGGGTTATGCATCTCCACATGCATGTAACCTATCTGTAAATTCCTTGAATATCCTGCTTGATTTTTCTCTAGAACCACATAGACCTTTTCTCTTTTTATAAGTAGACGCGCAAAGCCAAGCCGTTGATTTCAAGGTCGCTAGATCACAAGTACCTAAATTGGTTTGATTTTTCCTTCTCAACGAGATATGTTTGCATCGTGAAATTGGTTTGTTTTCATGCTGTAGCTGATTCCCAGGTGGTGATTCGGACAACATGCTGCCACTGTAGAAGAACTAAGATATGTTGTTGTTCGCAAGTCAACCATGACCCGGGCCTCAGCTGCCATGCAAACTTGGTCGGGTGTCTCCCACGCCTTGGTGAATGCTAACCGGCTCTGTCCTGTGACACCAGAGAACGGTCGTTAGAGACAACACATGCAGATCGAAGGGGGAGACAGGAGAGCAGGAAAACAGAAATTGCAAGCATGTTGTGCATGCAGGCAAGGGGAACAATGGACAGATGAGAGCAGACAAAGCCATAGATGCTTATGCCGGTATGTGCTCTGGAGATGGCATCTTACCTAACCCTATGAAACTAACATGTTGCTTCAGTCTTAACTCCTTTTATGGCTGGGATAGAATCATGCCTTTTGTTGTGGTTCAGCCGTACATTTATTTTTCTCAAAGGAACTAATGATTTTTCTTACCAAACTTTTTGATATTTCTTTGAAGAAATAAGCAGTTTTGAACCCAGTTTTGTTGCTGTACATGGATTCTGATTATTGTTTGTTTCATCTTTTATATTATATAAGAAGAAGTGACAAGGGCAACCATCACTATGCTCTATGATTCTTAGAATAGATACAATTATACTAATATATTCTGCTGAATAATTTGTGTTATGCCATATTCAACTGTATACTATATTTTGTTTTGACAAATTTCAGTACGTTTGTTGGGTCATATATTATATATAGTTTCCAAGAAAATATCCAGAAACATGCAGATATTCGGGGAACTGGAAACTATAGTTTCGAACACTTATTTTGTTTTGTAAGTCGAAATGATATTAAATGTAAAATAACAATCCATACAGTTTGAAATTGCTTTGATCTAAGGACACATGCGTACATAAACAAAAAAAATGGAGGAGGTTATTAGGGAGGAGCGATACGTGGCTAATTGATCCTTTCATGTTGATGACATTAGCTGTTGAGGCTTCAGTGCAACCTAATCATGGTCAATCTCTATATAGAAACAATAGTATAATATATCTAAATAGATGGTATATAGTGGACAAAAGGCTCAACATCGTCATGTTGCCAGTAAAAAAATAGTTGTTTATACCTATTAATGTCTAGCCCTATATTAAATTGATGGCCTTTTGCGAGGGTATCTGATGGTTGTCCTTTTTGAAATGGTGTCGATGGTAGCAAGTAAAGGTGGCGCCTTATGATGGACCAATTGCAACCAGCTAAAAAATTATATTACGATCTATGCCTATGATATAAGTTGGAGATTCAATCCAAAGCAATATAAGAATGATATGTATGGTTTATATACAAGTCCCGTCATTTATTTTACATTAAATTAAAGAATGTAATTCTATAATGAAAAGGGGAAGAGTAAATATATTTTGGTATTTTGTCCTAGAGGGTACAAGTTCAAGCAATTTAATCTCTAAAATTATAATTGATTACAAGGAATTTTAACACAAATATTTTGTGGTGCAGATGTTGAAATTAAAGGAAAACCACGTTATAGAAAAAACTTGTCTCATTAGTTGAGACAGTAGACAAATTTTGCTCATGTAGGTCTTACTCAACTCCTCTTCCGTACGCAAGAATTAATTTTTCTCAAAACTATTAATAGTATATTTGAGTTTCACTTTCTATTGCCAAAAAATTAACTGCATTAATAAGTTTATAAAAATATAGGTTCAAATCCATTGTGCTTCAGAACTGAAAAAAAAATTATGTATAGATCGAAAGGTTCTCGCCAAAAAAGAACTGGAGAGAAATTGTATACGAAATTCCTCTAATAACACCTTTAAATACATTGAGTATCATTAAAATATTTGGATCTCATCAATAATTTTGAACTGATTTCTTATGCTCAAAACTAACAATCAATCATAGGAGTACTATCAGGATATGTATTATTTTTAGAGGAGCGCTTCTTGGTCGGCGAGTTGCCTAATTACTCTAGTATATATTTAACCCAAGGTTACAACAAACTATGTTTGATCATGAAAAGAAATGTCACAACTATACTTGGTTCATTTCTAACTATACCATGCAAGACAATATCCCTCAACATTGCAAGACAATATATATTTAGCTGATTTAAATGTTATTTGCATTTTTTTGTTGCTAAAAATTGCACCTTTATTTTAGTGAATTAGTAATTGAGGAAATCCTGCAATGACATTGTTTGTTTCCCCCTATATATCACAAAGGACTACTTTCACATGTTGTCATACTCATGCTTTTGTAAATTTTTTAAGCTAGCCCGTGCAGTCGCACGGGTTTACGACTAGTACATTATAATAAGGGAAGCTGAGCACATACCCTGTGACTCCTCCAGCCGCTTATTCACCAGCGTGATATCGGCATCAATTGATCCGAGTCTGCCTCCTTAGTTCGGCAGCTTCAATAGACTGGTCGGCTGCCGAATCCTTGTATACCTGCGCACATGTACAGTGCAGCCATTACTATATGATCCACCGTTTGCCGCCTACGGCGGGCAACCAGAGTCTCAGGGGCTACTATCTATAGGGAGCACACCTAGCGCATGCTTCATAATAAAAAAGTTGTGCATTTCTTATTACATACCTCAAAGCCTTTGAGAAGGTTTGTAAATGCCTCATTCAAGCCGCTGGTAGCGGATGAAATCTTCACGAGCACAGTGCTCATTAAGGAGCGGTGCTCCTCTGGGAGCGCGGCTCGCTCCAGACGACCCGTCAGTACGTCCGGCCGGACACTAAACTGCGCCGGACCCTTCCCATCGCCCCCATAGGAGCCGAACGCTCCAGGCTCAGGGCGGCTGACGTGTTAGTCTCTGGCTTCGACAGATCCGGACTCCTCCGTGACGACACCTCTGTGTCACCCGCTTCATGAGGCGGAGAGTTGGGTGGAGTCTCACTCTCCATCATCTCCGGACGAAGGTCCCCCGAAGACGAACTATGTTGAGAAGAGTTGATCGCCGGACTACAAAAGACAAAGTCCTGGTTATGGATCTCGGGGTAACACCATACTGGTGAATTAATGAATTACTTACGGCTCGTTGGAGGGCTGGCCCCTTGGTGGGAATGACGCGGTGAGGATGCCCGTCGTGGCAAAGCCCTCTAGCGATGTTTTCTTCCCTTGCTTGGGCGTCTCCGCCTCCAAATCTTCGGAGGCGGCCCTCTTCTTCCCGCGTGGGGAGGAGGCTTTGACCTCCACTTTCCGGCTATCCTCCATAGGAGAGGTAGCGATTTCCCCAGTCTGGATGCGTAGCGCGTAAAGTTTGGCTTCACTGCCCTTTCCTTCGCCTTTCCCTGAAGGGATTTTGCTGAGCGCCCGGCCCAGCATCTTTGCAATAATGGGACCAGGCGAGCCTTCAGGAAGTGGCGCCGGACACCTGATTCTTTCCGCCTTGTTAAGCCATTCCTGGCCATGGCAGGGTTTTCAGAATAAAGGTTATGATAAATATAAACGAAGTGTCCAACTTTGAATTACTTACTTGGGCATCTAGGCGATTGCAGCTTAGGCCCGCATCCTCGGTGGTGTCCGGACACTTTACTTGAGGTCCGAAGAATAATTTACTCATCCCTTCGAGCTTCAGGCCGAAGAAGTGCTTAATAGTCCGCGGACCCTCCGGATTAAATTCCCACATCTGGAGAGGCCGACGTTTGCACGCCAACATCCGCCGGATTAGCATCACTTGCATTATGTTGACAAGATTTATGTCCCTCTCAATAAGCTCCCGAATGTGATTCTGTAGTTCTGGTACATCGCCAGCAGGTCCATAGTTCCGTCCCACATCGGTCCAAGACGCCAGCTGTGACGGAGGGCCTGAGCGGAACTCGGGGGTAGCTGCCCACTTTGTGCCTCTAGGAGCAGTGACATAGAACCATCTCCGTTGCCATACATCGGATACTTCTGGAAAAGAACCCTCTGGCCATGGGGCATCAACGTTTCTGCTTATTACAGCGCCTCCGCACTCCACATGTCGCCCCTCGATCATCTTTGGCTTCACATTAAAGGTCTTCGTCCATAAGCCGAAGTGTGGGTTGACGTGGAGAAACGCCTCACACACGATAATGAAAGATGAGATGTGGAGGATAGCGTCTGGAGCCAAATCGTGGAAATCCAACCCATTGTTGAACATGAGCCCCCTCACGAAGGGGTCGAGGGTGAGGCCTAGGCCTCAGAGGAAGTGAGGGATAAACACGACGCTCTTGTTGGGCTCTGGCGTGGGGATAACTTGCCCCGGAGCAGGAAGCCTATGCTGGATATCGGCGGTCAGGTATCCGACCTCCCTAAGCTTCGCAATGTCCTCCTCTTGAATCGGGGAGGCCACCCACCGGCCTATTGCGTCGGATCCGGACATGTTGGAGGATGTGGGGTGACGGAGCTTGGATTTTGGGTGCTGGAGCTCGAGGGGTAAGGAGGAGCAGGGGAGGTGGTGAAAGGCGTAGGCCTTGACCCCTTTATAAAAGGGATGAATACCAAGAGTCCTCAGCGTGACCGCTTGAGACTTATCTAAAAATACACGGAATCATACCAACGGTCGCCATGGGGTCACATATGCCCATATTAATAAAAGAGCCCGTATTAAGGGGGACACGATCTCTGCCTTTACAGGGAGTGCCAATAAAACCGCCTCGCAACGCGAGTCGAGGTGGAGTAGGAGACGCCGGTTCGTGTTGGACCAGGCCACGATATTAGGACACGACGCGCAAAAATTGCCAGCAGAATGGATTTATGCTAGGGTATGTAAAGATCATTTTGCAGAGCCGGACATGGCCTACGTGTTCGATAATCTTATTGGAGTATTCGAAGGAGGAACCCGCCTGGCAATGCCGAAGACAAGACTGCGCGTCGGACTCATCGTCATTGAAGCCTGGTTCAGGGGCTACTGAGGGAGTCCTGGATAAGGGGGTATCCGGACAGCCGGACTATATTCATCGTCCGGACTATAGAAGCGTCAAGATACAAGACTCAAGACTTCGGCTCGTGTCCGGATGGGACTCTTCATCAGGATATTATGTTTCCTTCCTTGTACCGACTCCATGTAAACCCTAGCTCTCCCGTGTCTATATAAACCGGAGAGGATGTTCCTTAGAAGGCCGATCACATTTACAATCATACCATCATAGGCTAGCTCTTAGGGTTTAGCCTCTACGATCTCGTGGTAGATCTACTCTTGTACTCCACATATCTTCAATATTAATCAAGCAGGAAGTAGGGTTTTACCTTCATCGAGAGGGCCCGAACCTGGGTAAACATTGTGTCCCTTGCTTCCTGTTACCATCAGCCTAAGATGCACAGATCGGGACCCCCTACCCGAGATCCGCCGGTTTTGACACCGACAGCGAGTAGGAGCATTGAATTGCGACCAGAAAAGCTTCTCCACTTCCTTATCACCTTGATCCTCGAAGAAGTTGGCAGCGGCAGCTGTACTATTCGCCAGATCCGCATATGCATCTACAGGACTCTAGCGTCCAGCCAGGGGAGCATACTTCGGATCCAAAAACTTCATCCACATAAAGTAGGAGCCCCCAGCCACGATTTTGTCGGCCTGTTGGAGCTCCTCCCGCATACCCCGGATCTCGGTCCTCATCTCTTTAGTGGCATTAAGTGCCTTGTCCAGATCGGCCGAACTAGCCTTATAATCCTTTTCAAGGAGTACATACCGGTTGGCGGCCTTTTTCAACTCCACAGCCATTTCAGCTATCTTTTCCTCGCTTCGGCGATGAGCAGCCTGTTCGGCTCTCCATTCTTCGGCCACCTTTAGGGCAGCCACATTGCTAGCCTGAGCTTGTTCCTTGGCCTGAGCAAGTTCCGCCCTCAGGGCCTCCACGGCAGCAGCACCATCTGTTGGGGATATAACTACTGAGTATAAACCGCCCAGGAGGGGTCGGTTTACCCTCAACCATATTGAAGCCCATGAAGACTCAGAAGATGGCATTTTACTATGAAGCTTAGAGTCCTGGAGCCCAAAGGCGGATTAGGGCCTGTAATAGCAAACCGCCATGGTTATGTAACTAGTGTTGTAAGTTAGGAAAGGAGAGACCAAGCCGGACCCTTGTATGAGTCGGCCTCGGGACTCTGTAGACCGGCCGGGCGTCAACCTGTGTATATAAAGGGACGACCCGGCGGCAGTTCAGGGACAACAGACAACAACTTGAGACTCAGGCAAAGCGTATTCGCTCCCTGATCATCGAAACCCAATCAATCCCATCACAACTAGACGTAGGCTTTTACCTTCATCGAAGGGGCCGAACTAGTATGAAACTCCCGTGTCCCTTGTCCGGCTTAACCCCTTCAAGCTAACCCGTAGCAATGGCTCCGCGACTAAGTCCTCTGATGAGGACATCTGACGTGTTAATTCCATGACAGTTGGCGCCCACCGTGGGGCTATCGCACGATGGTTTCGAGTTCTTGAAGGGTAGCTCTGAAGGACTAAAGGGGTACATGGTCGGCCGGATGACCAAGAGTCGTTGCGGCAAGCTCTACATCGACGACGAAGGATGGGGCCCCGAGGCCGGCTCAATCGAGTATGGGTACCGGGTCCCCTTTGGCAGAATTCACGTCTTCATTGGCAAGATCAGTGAACCGGGCCTTGAGCGGGACATTTACACCGACCTCGTCGAGACGGCTCAGCATGCAAGCCCTGCCTGGGTGAAACCCGCCATGAAGCGTGCGTTCGTAGGATGTGTCCATGGGATCGGATATTAACTGGTGTTTGAAGGCGAGACGGTTATTTATTCCGATGACGAGTCGTCCACTGTTGAAACCGAGTCCCTGTACCAAGTTCATGATGGTGTGTTCGAAGGATATTCCGATGGTAGCAGTATTCTGGACCTCCTTGAACCGCCAAGTCGGGTTGCTGTTTTCATGGCCGGAACATAGCCCACTCTGCAATCTTCGTCCACAGCAGCAATGAATACCGGATCAGCAGCTGCGGCAGGAGGCCCGGCGTGCCGACCGGCTCAAGTCCTCTCCGGTTTGATGGATGCCTGGGCTACCTTGTTGACCACGGCAGTTACACCGGAGACACAGGATTAGCATAATGCGAATATTGCGAAGCTGAAGGACCAGATAACACGAGCTAAGGAGGATCTAGCAACTGAGGACGCTAGGTTGGCTGAAGAACGGGCCGCTTTGGATACCCAGTCACAGCAAATAAAGGCGCAGAACTACCGACTCCTGTTGGATCAGAATGCAACACATGATCTAATGCGGAGAAAGTATCGGCCACATCTGCCATCAGTCTTCGAGGGAGTGAATCTTTTCAAGACACCTGGGGCTGGGCCGAGTAATCCGGTAGCCACAAACCGGACTGATGCACCGAGGGCAGCACCAGATCAACCACGGACGATGGAACCACCTCGACGAACAGATAACCCGCTGCAATACGTGCCAACTCCACCGGGTCACTTCTCGAGTCCTTTGGACAATATGATTGCTGCAGCATCTTGCTTGGCAGTTATTCCGATGGAAGGCGATTCACTGGCAGCAATTGACACATGACGGGCTAGAGATCTTCTTCAAACCGCCGTGGTGCAGTAGCAGGCTTATTCCTACAGCCGGGATAGAATTCATTCAACTCCCCGTCCGAGCAAAAGTTACAGCAGGCACATGGATGAACCGGAAGTGTCTACCAGTGCACGGCACCGGAATGTTCCCCAAAGACCCAATCTGGCATGCGGTGAAATAATTGCTCAGGACATGGTGGATAATGGGAGATCACGAATGGAGGCCGCTTTGGCAGCACAGCATACGGGTCGTTATCAACCCAGCCCGATTCAACCTGTGGCGTCAGTAGACCGTGGTACCGGGTTAGCCTTTAGCTCCTAGGGAGTGCCTTGTCTTATTCCGGCTCTACGCAATGTGCGACTGCCTAAATATTTCAAGGGTCCACGTAAGGTGCCGAATTACACGGCGGATCAACCGCCTAAGGCGTGGGTCAAAAGTTATGAGATGGCAATGGAGATGCTGGACGTGGATGAAGCGGCTTGTGCAAAGTATTTCACGATGATGTTGGAAGGGACAACCCGTACTTGGTTGAAAAACTTACCAGCTAACTCCATCGAATCATGGGACCAGTTGAAGGCCCGATTTATAGCCAATTTCAAAGACACCTGCAAACAGCCCATGTCTATTGTGGATCTGGATGCCTGTGTTTCAGGGGAGAATGAGTCAACCACTCATTGGGTGCGCCAGGTTCCAGAAGTTTTGCATTCTTCAGACCGGATTAACGCTAGTCAGGCAATCATCACTCTAGAACGCAATTGCCGGTTTAAGTCAAGCGCCACTGCGATGACTTGGGCATCCTTATGGCCGCCTTGGTCAAGTATGCCGATTCTGATAATACCAAGGATCCCGATTCTAATGAGGTGAAACCGGAGAAGGGAAAGAAGAACGGTGGTGCCAAGGGACAGCAGCACAACCAAGGAGGCCATGGGAATAACGGTAAGTGTAAAGCGGATTCAGATTTTGTAGCTAACGCTAATGTGCAACGTCGTAAGGGTAAACCGCCCCAGCGCGGCGGCAGAATGAATCTGGAGCGTTTATTGAATCAGCCCTGCCCAAAGCATGGGACCAAGGAGGTTCCTGCCACGCATCTCTGGAAGGATTGTCACATTATGAAGGAGTTCAAAAACTCTGATCTTTTCCGATATGATCAGGGGCCATCAGGCGGTTCAGGTCCAGGTTTTCATGGTTTCGGCGGTTCAAACTCTGGATTTCAAAATAATCAGGGCAACCAGAACAACCAAGGTGTTAATAACCAACAGAATAATCAAGGAAATCAGCAGCAGTCGGGTTACCAGAGTCACCCAAAGCAGTTGAATGGTGGGCAGTATCATGTGTTCACCACTAGTTTGTGCAAGCATGATCAGAAGCTTCACAAGAGGGCAGTTAATGCCGTTGAACCGGCAGTACCACATTATCTACGGTGGTCCGAACAACCTATTGTGTGGAGTAGGGAGGATCATCCTCCCCGGGTTGACAATCCGGGTCACCTGGCTTTGGTGGTGGCGCCTCAGGTGGGAGGTTATAAGTTCACAAGGGTAATCATGGATGGAGGAAGCAGTATCAACATTCTGTATTATGAGACCTTCCGTCGCATTGGGTTGACAGACAAGATTCTTAAACCATCCAACACTGTTTTCCATGGTGTGGTACTAGGTAAATCGGCATATCCTATTGGTAAGATCACTTTGGAAGTTGTGTTTGGTGATGAACATGATTCCCGGTCTGAGACATTGACCTTTGAAGTGGTGAGGATCCAGATCTCGTACCACGCACTGTTTGGGCGACCGGCTTATGCAAAGTTCATGGCGAGGCCTTGTTATTTTTACTTGCAGCTCAAGACGCCGGGGCATAAAGGGACCATTACGGTTCACAGAAGTCATAAAATTGCTTTGGATTGCGAGGAAGGTGATGCGGCCTATGCTGAGTCGGTTTTTGCTACAGAGGAGCTAAAGTTTTATAAGGAAAATGTTGATCCGGCAGACATGACCCCTCTGAAGAAGCCCACCACTGAGCATGACCCAACCCTGCATTTCAAACCGGCTGATGAGACTAAACTTGTTGACTTTGCTCCTGGCGATTCGTCCAAGCAGTTCAGCATCAGCACAAATCTGGATCCGAAATAGGAAAGCACGCTCATCAAGTTCATCCGTGAGAACCGGGACATTTTTGCATGGAAACCTTCTGACATGCCAGGTGTACCGAGGGAACTCGCTGAGCACACTCTTAATATTGATCCCAAGTTTAAACCGGTCAAGCAATTTCTTCGCTGATTCAACGAACAAAGACGCAAAACAATTGGTGAAGAGGTAGCCCGGCTGTTGGCTGCTGGGTTTATCGTTGAAGTGTTTCACCCTGAATGGTTGGCTAATCCGGTGCTTGTTCTTAAGAAAAACAGCACTTGGCGTTAGTGTGTGGACTACACAGATTTGAATAAGGCTTGTCCGGCCGATCCCTTTGCTCTCCCGTGTATTGATCAGATTATTGATGCGACGGCGGGTTGTGAGCGCCTTAGTTTCTTAGATGCTTATTCAGGTTATCATCAGATCAAGATGGCAGTTAAGGACCAGGAGAAGACAGCCTTCATCACTCCCTTTGGAGCGTTCTGCTATGTTTCTATGCCCTTTGGGCTCAAGAGTGCGCAGGCAACTTATCAGCGTTGTGTGCAGAATTGTCTTCACACGCAGATTGGGCGTAATGTTCATGCCTATGTGGATGACATTGTGGTAAAATCCAGGAAGAAGGAAACACTAATAGATGACCTCAAGGTGATGTTTGACAATCTTCGGGTTTACAAAATGATGCTTAATCCGGATAAATGTGTTTTTGGTGTTCCGGCAGGCAAGCTCTTGGGCTTTGTGGTATCCAACAGAGGTATTGAGGCTAATCCGGAAAAAATCAAAGTGATTACATCCATGGCTAAACCGAAGTGTATCAACAATGTTCAGCGTCTGGCGGGTCGGATTGCAGCCCTTAGCCGGTTTATCAGCCGTTTGGGAGAGAAGGCAATTCCTTTATATCAGATGTTGAAAAAGATAGACGATTTCGTCTGGAGTGATGCAGCTAACACGACTTTTGCGGAGTTAAAGCGGCAGTTGGTTGAACCGCCGGTTCTTGCAGCTCCGGTTGATAATGAACCCTTGCTGTAATACGTGGCTGCCAATGCCCGAGCAGTCATTCTGGCAATTGTGGTTGAGCGTAAGGAGGCTGGGAAGGAGTATCCGGTTCAACAACCCGTGTATTACATCAGTGAATTCTTGATTGAGTCAAAACAACGTTATCCACATTGGCAAAAATTGGTGTATGGAGTTTTTATGGCAAGTCAAAAGCTCAAGCAATACTTTCAAGGCCATCCCATCATAGTGGTTAGTTCTGCTCCTTTGGGAGATATAATTCAAAACAGAGAAGCAATTGGCCGGGTTGCAAAGTGGGCAATTGACCTTGGTCCACATGGTTTGAAGTATGTGCCTCGAATAGCCATCAAATCTCAGGCACTTGTGGACTTTATCAATGATTGGACTGAGTGTTAAGCGCTAGAGGACAAACCGGATAATACATATTGGACTATTCATTTTGATGGAACCAGGCAGTTGGAGGGCTCGGGGGCTAGAGTTGTCCTTACTTCCCCTCGAGGTGATAAAATTTGTTATGTTTTCCACTTGATGTTTCCCTGTACTAACAATGCAGCTGAGTACGAAGCTTTACTCCATGGTCTCCGTGTGGATAAAGAGATGAACTTAAGTCGAGTTCGTTGTTTTGGAGATTCTGATTTGGTAGCTCAGCAAGTTTCTGGTACTTGGGATTCTAATGATCCACTCATGGCGGCTTACAGGCGTGAGGTGGATATTTTGGCGGGTCACTTCAAAGGGTATCAGGTTGAGCATATCGATCAGCGCAAAAACGAAGCAGCAAACGCTTTAAGCCGGCTTGGATCTCAGCGTAAACCGGTAACTCCCAATACCTTTTTAGATATCTTGCATAACCCGTCTGTTAAGTTGCCTACAAAAGATGATTTGGCTGTTCCTGATCCGGAGGCTCAATTGGTGGCCACTTTGCACGTTGTGCCGGATTCGACGGTTCCATATCTGGCGTACATGAACTGGGGCGAGTTACCAGATGATGAAGTCCTGGCTCGGCAGATAGTCCGGCGATCCAAGTCCATGGTTATTCACAATGGCGAGTTACACCGCTGTAGCATTTCAGGCGTATTTCAGCATTGTGTTTCTCCAGAAGAAGGCCAAGAGATCCTACGGGAAATTCATGAAGGGGATTGTGGTCATCATGCTAGTTCAAAGTCCCTGGTTGCAAAAGCTTTTCGACATGGGTTCTACTGGTTGACAGCTCATGCTGATGCGGAGGATCTGGTAAAGTGATGTGATGCTGGTCAAAAGTTTTCATGCAGAGCTCATGTTCCGGCTCAAGAACTACGGATGATTCCTATTACTTGGCCTTTTACCACTTGGGGGCTTGATATGGTGGGACCCTTTAAGCGTTCCAAGGATAAGAAGACCCACCTGTTGGTGGCGGTTGATAAATTCACCAAGTGGGTTGAAGCGGAGCCTGTCAGCAAGTGTGATGCGGCTACGGCGGTTCAATTTCTCAAAAAGATTAACTTCCGCTTTGGCTTTCCACACAGCATCATCACAGATAATGGCACAAACCTTTCTAAAGGTGAGATGGAGGATTTCTGTCAGAGAGAGCACATCCGGCTTGACTTAGCATCTGTGGCGCATCCTCAGTCCAACGGTCAAGCAGAGAGAGCCAACCAAGAAATTTTGAAGGGTATTAAACCCCGGCTCATGATTCCCTTGAAGCGGAAGCCGGGTTGTTGGGTGGAAGAATTGCCTTCTGTCTTATGGAGAATCAACACCACCCCCAATCGATCAATAGGATACACACCTTTCTTCATGTTGTACGGGCAGAGGCGGTCCTCCCAAGTGATATTCGTCATGACTCGCCCTGGGTTGCTAATTATGTTGAAGCGGACAACGAGCAAGCACGCCAAGAGGCGCTGGACCTGTTAGATGAGAAATGGGACATGGCTTTGGCTTGATCGGCAGTTTATCAACAAGACCTGCGGCGTTACCACAGCCGCTGGGTTAAGACAAGAACCTTTCAAGAAGGCGACTTGGTGCTCCGGCTCATCCAGGATCAGACCGACATGCACAAGTTATCCCCACCTTAGGAAGGGCCCTTTGTGGTTAGCAAAAATCTGCACAACGGATCATACTACCTCATTGACGTTCGAGACAACTCACGCAGCTCTGAGGAGGAGACCCGATGGCTGTGGAACATAGCTCTCCTATGGCCTTACTACACTTGAGCCATAGGCTTTCCTTATGTACATATTTCGACAATGTATATATTATGATTAATAAAATAAATGAGCATCCTTGCTATAAGCAGGGCCTCTGCTGTTTTTTCTCAAATATCCTTTCAGTTACATGGGGGCTTCAGCTGACAAAGCGGAGTACTCCTTGTTAAACCAGCTACCACGCCACAATACAGCTCGGGAGCTTTACACCCAAGGGGCCAAAGAGAGCCTGGATGCTATGCACAGCTCAAACATAGGCACCCAATGAGCACAGCTCATCAGGTTACTTGGGGGCTCCTTGTGTCAAATACCAAGGAGTTTGAAAGGACCCTTGTAGCTAGGTATCGACCCACGGCTTGGAAGCCTGGTATATTTACCTAAAACCTCGGTTTAACCTGCCTTCATCAAGTAAGCCACTCCTATCCAGGTAATCCTGGCATCACCCTCCGAATGTTTGATAGTTACTCTCATTGAGACCCTGAACTTGTAAGAGTTAAAACGGTGATTTGTTAGTTGGAGGCCCATCTTAAAAGGCTTTGTCAAATGGTTTAACTCAGCGGCCTGGAAGACAATGAAAAGCCTCGGATTTGGGCCTGGCAGCCCTTGAAAAGCCTCGACTACACGGTTTTTATTTGCGTTTGTCACTTTTCTTTTGATAAATTCTATGTTAAACTAGTCTCTTTGACCTGGTATTACTTTTCAGTCATCTTATTAGCCTGGTGTTTCTTAAACCGGCTTGGTTTTCAACTACAAGTTGACAGACCTTATTATCAAACCGGAGTTTGTTAACCCGGCCTGGCTTTGACTACTTGTCGCCAGTTTTGATCATCTAGTGTTCATCATAACCCGGCATGACTTATTATACGCCATCAGTACATGATGAAGTTATACAAAATTCCAGATTTCGGTCTTCACCCTTATTACAATCAAAGTTTGTGAACCAACTAAAGTGATATCACATCAGAGGTATGAGTTATTCCATATTTCTCAAGTTTTGATTATCAATCAGGCTTTATCTTGGGCAGTATGACCCATCCGGCGGTAAACCGCCAGGACAATTCTTTTTACACAGACATAAGGATTGCATACTATGATATATGAGCCAACATTGAAATTATCATGGCAGATCACATAAAGTATCTCCCACTGCACACGATGGCAGCAGTTCAAAGTATTTTTGCTACCCTATTACAAGGCGCGTAACGGCCCAACATATGGCATTGTTCTAAACCGGACAGTTTCTGAAGTATCAACTAGATTGTCGGATCAAGCTTCATCGCCATGTTGACGCGAAGTGGATGGGTCATCTGGCATCGGTTCAACCTCCTCCTCCCCATCCAATGGCTAGAAGTCAGTGGTGGTCCAATCAATCCGGGTTAAGGCCTGAAAGACAGCCTCTTCACTTATAAGTTCAGTCGGATCAACGTCAGGGGCGTAAGTGTGCTTACGGATTGGCGAAATAAGATTCTGCACTTTTGGAATGACAGCCTCAACCCGTTTGTTGTTAGCATCATCGAAGGACCGATGAACCGCCAAGTTAGCTTCTTCTGCCAACTGACTCTCCAGAGGGCGCATCTCCCTCGTCACACGTTTGAGGGCTTCGTTATCAAACACTGCCCCATTTTCTAGTTCACTGGGAAAGCCCTTAGCAATATCAACCGAATCAAAATCAGCTATCCATGCTTTGGCTCGGGTAAGTGCTAATAAAGTGCTAGCCCTGGCAGCGGATCGCTTCACCTCTTTTATCTGTGCTGGCGTCATAGATAACCTGGCCAGCGTGTCCTTGATAAGTTTTGGGGCCCCATTGTCATAGGAAGATGCGCAGATAACCCGTTGGGCACTGGTATACAGCTGTTCAATCAGCGTATAGGCGGCCTTTAGCTTCATCCGTATATCAGAGCCCAGATGAGCAATGCGGCCACCTATAGTGGTTTAAGGATTTCATGTTAAACCGACAAAATTTCAAAGCGGAACATTCACAAAGCCTTGGCAAAGGGTACTTACCAAATATTGCTGAAGTCATGGCATTGACTTGGCGCTTCAATCCAGTAAGCTCTTCCGCCACCGGTTTAAGAGCTGATTCAGCGTCTTCCGCCCGCTTCAGCAATCCAGCCTTTTCGGTGTCCCAGTTGACCCGCTCAGACTTGAACCACTCTTTGAGCTGCTCCATGGTGGTTAAGGCGGTTTTTAACTCATCTTTTGCCTTGGTGGTTTCTGCTTGTTGGGATTTAAGATTCTCTTGAAGATCAGCAATTTGAGAGACTTTTTGATTTATTTCAGTATGCAATAGTCAGAAGAACATGTCAATATCTTTTTTGGAAGTCCCAAGCGTATAACCAGTTATACACTTGGCACTTGGGGGCTAATGTGGATCACTTTTTTCTACTGATTGTTGAAGTCCCACGGATTAATACAAGATTTAATCATGGCACTTGGGGGCTAATGTGTGTTTGATCAAAAAATACACAAGGAAAATCAACAAAGTACAATACAGAATATACAAAGTCCCGGTTTGACTTTCTACGACAAACCGGCCCTTGGTGGCTACAATGTAATGAAGGTATAGAATAAAAGATCAAACGGTTTACCTCACAGCGCTCCTTCATTAGATTTACAAAACCGGCCTCATAATCTCGGCTTGTGAAGAGGCGGTTCAAGAAACCGGAATGAAGATCCTGAGCAGACAAGTTAGCATAGCTTGACAAATCAGTCTTGCTTTTCCCCTTGATTATAAAATCAAATTCATCCTTGGCGGAATGTTTAGACAAAGCAACTGGATTGCCCGGGGTGGTATATGTAGTGCCAGTAATAACAACATCACCATCTTTGGCTGGGCTTGATGGATTGACATTCTCCTTAACTGGGCTTGGTGCTTTGGCAGCAGGGCTCGGTGATCTGGTAGCAGGGCTTGGCGGATCAACAGTTGAATCCCGTTGATCAACAGTTGGACTTGGAGGGGTGGCATGAGTATTTGATGTATCAACATGTGTCTCCGGTTCAGCTTCTGGTGGGTTAGGATCTGCGCCTGGGTTTTGCGGAGCAGAGTTGTCTGTGGCAATCTCAGGATTTTCGCCATCATTCTCTGGGGTCTTCTCCGGATCAACATCATCAGTAGGGCCGCTGGTCTTGGCTTTTTTGCTCAATCGGGCCTTGGCCCTACAACATCAAAAGTTAGAATATGATAAACAGATGCATGAAGAAACAAATTGAGGAACAATGTACTTACCCAGCGACGGTCTTTAGGGGAGGCAGCTGAGTGGTTGATGAACCGCCAGACGAGTTGGAAGATGCCTGATAATTTGGGTCAGATGGATTGAGTGGGCATCGGAAGAAACCGTTCACAGGATAAAGTTTTTTAGGAGAACAAGTCACCTCTGGATGACGTTTCCGGGATGGTGTATCTGGTAGACCGGACGAGGTGATTCGCTGGCCACTGTGCCGACTTGTGCGACGTTCTGCAGCTTGATGTGTCTTCAAAGAAAATTTTGGATCCAAATTAGCAAGGGGCTGAGAGTGTTTTACTTTCCAAACTATGCGGCGAACTCTTTGAACCAGCACAAGATCTGAATCGGAAGAAAGAGTGATTACCTCAACATGGTCTGCGTGGATGGCCTCTGCGTTGTCCTGGGAATAATCATTGTCAATAAGATGTACGAAAAAGGAACCAAGTGAGTCAAGTTCTACCTCTGCGTCTGATTACTCATCTTCTGGCGGATCAGAAGACTCATCGGTTTTCTTCTTGGAAATTTTCTTGGTGGCCTTGGTCTTTGCACGAGGAGCCCTGGCCGGTTTAGTCCGTTTCCAGAAGGAGTTGTTGGCCTGTGACATTAAGGAAAGGAAATGTTAGCACATAATCAAAGCGGAGGCGAATCAGTAAGTATTAAGATGAACTTTACCACTGGCGGTTGATTGGAGACGCAAAAAGGTGGCAACCCGGTTTGGCTGCATGCAGAGATCGTTTCGTCAAGCATCTTCTTCACAGACTTAGTAATTTCAAAGTCCGTCATTACTATTTTATGATATCGTTGAGGATCTTTGACGTTGCGAGTATATTCATGCATCAATCCGGGGCGGCGGCTTAAAGGCAAAATGCCCCAAGAAACCCAACAGCGGACGAGATCAATGCCAGTCTAACCGTTGGCCATGAGAGCCTGGAGCTTGGCAAGTTGAGGTGCAAAGGCTTTCCGTTCTGCGGCGGATAAGCGTGAAGGTAATGGGTGACCGTTGCTAAGCCGGTGAGGGCGGTAACCCGACAAAGGATTTTCTCCATCAGGGGCAGTATTCCGGCAATAAAACCAAGTTTGGTTCCAATCTTTAGGATGGCTATGATGTTTTCCATGAGGGACGTCAACTTCTTTCCTTTTCTGAATTGAAACACAACCAAGTTATGTGTTTGGACCATCAGAGAATTCCGTACGGCGGTTCAAATGAAAAAATCCGGGAACAACTCCACAGATGGTTCTTCTTGAAGATAGACTTCGTAGAATACTTGAAAGTTGCATATATTGGACACGGAGTTCGGTCCAATATCTTGTGGATGGAGTTGGAAGCTTGCGAGGACATCCCGGAATTTTTTTGATCCGGGCGGGCTAAATCCCTGGTCTAAGTGTTGCATAAATACAATCGCTTCTCCATCTTGAGGTTCAGGTGGGCATTCAGAGCCCGGAACTCGCCAATGAAGGACCCTTTTTGAGGCTAAAGCGCGAGTGGTGACATATCCGTTGATTTGTGTCTCTGTAATCCAGGACGGAGCCCAATTGCAAGCAGAGAATTGTTTGGTCATCTCGGAAGGAAAACTGAAAGGAAAAATAAAAGTCGGTTTACAATTAACGGTTTAAGTGTACTATTCAGTGTTAAACCGGAAAATTGCTGTTCAAATTCAATTGGCGATTTAAGAGAGGGCTAATGATATATGGCGGATTGGTTATCAAAGGTTAAACTGCCCGTAGACAGAAGGGCCAGGGTTCAAAATCTACAAAGTGTTACAAAAACAGGTTTCGCAATATCGCAGTACAATTTTGGATCTACCATGGATAACTAAAGAAAATTTTCCTTAGCCCTACAATGGCGCTAAGAGGAACAGAGAAGATCCAGACATAGTCTGTTTGGAGCAGCAAGAAGCCACGGGATGGTGGACTATCAAAATGAATCTAGCCGCAAATCAAAGCTAGCAGATGCATATATATACCCTCAGTAAAAGGACTAAAGAGAAGGCTGCATAAGAACTGAGGAACGGTGGCGGACATGGATGAACTCAAAAACCCTAATGAAGATCTAGGGTTACAGGGAAGCGAAATTACCAGGGCCACTCGGTGGCGGAGGAGCGCGGCAGGGTCTCTGGAACAAACAGTGTGATGCAGCGGCCTTGGTCGGTGCAGATTCGAGGATCGACGACGGCGGCGGCGCTGGAGTTCTTCGGTCGCGAGGAAGAAGATGAGGAGAAAGGTGGAAAATGAAAGTGCCCGTTAGGTTTATTTATAACAAGGAGGGGAGATAAATGACTGGCGCGAGAATCGAGGAGTCCAAAGCGGCAAGTGGCGCAGCTGTCGCCTCAATTTCCGGGATAACATTAAATGAACGAAAGCTTTTTATTCATTTTTTACAGAGATGACGTCATGATGATCCGTTTCTGTATCCAGAGGATGACGTCACGCTGGTTTAACAAAGTTTATAAGAGAGGACATCATGGCGGTTTACGAGAGACAAAGGAAGATGTTCACAAGATTTTTTCTAAAGTACTGAAGATTGACATGAATAGGTTCAAATTAATCTAGGGCCTAATGTTGGGGATATAACTACTGAGTATAAACCGCCCAAGAGGGGCCGGTTTACCCTCAACCATATTGAAGCCCATGAAGACTCAGAAGATGGCGTTTTACTATGAAGCTTAGAGGCCCGGAGCCCAAAGGCGAATTAGGGCCCGTAATAGCAAAACGCTGTGGTTATGTAACTTGTGTTGTAAGTTAGGAAAGGAGAGACCGAGCCGGACCCTTGTATGAGTCGGCTTCGGGACTCCGTAGATAGGCCGGGCATCAACTTGTGTATATAAAGGGACGACCTGGCGGCGGTTCAGGGACAACAGACAACAACTCGAGACTCAGGCAAAGCGTATTCGCTCCCTGATCATCGAAACCCAATCAATCACATCACAACTAGACGTAGGCTTTTACCTTCATCGAAGGGGCCGAACTAGTATAAAACTCACGTGTTCCTTGTCCAGTTTAACCCCTTCAAGCTAACCCGTAGCGATGGCTCCGCGACTAAGTCCTCTCATGAGGACATCTGACGTGTTAATTCCACGACACCATCTGCAGTACAAACACATTACATTACTATTATGCCCCTCTCGCATTTTCCTATACAAACATAATAAGGGAAGAAGAGCACATACCCTGTGACTCTTCCAGCCACTTGTTCACCAGCGTGATATCGACATCGATAGATCTGATGTGCCTCCTTAGTTCGGCAACTTCAACAGACTGGTCGGCTGCCGGATCCTTAGATACCTGTGCACATGTACAGCGCAGCCATTACTATATGATCCCCCGTTTGCCGCCTATGGAGGGCAACCCGAGTCTCAGGGGCTAATATCCATAGGGAGCACACCTAGCGCGTGCCTCACAACCAAAAAATATAGCATTTTTCACTACATACCTCAAAGCCTTTGAGCATACTCGTAAATGCCTCATTCAAACCGCTTGTAGCGGATGAAATCTTGGTCAGCACCATGCTCATTAATGAGCGGTGCTCCTCCGAGAGCGCGGCTTGCTCCAGAAGACCTGTCAGTACGTCCGGCCGGACATCAAACTGTGTCGGACCCTTCTCATCTCCCCCCGTGGGAGCCAAATGCTCCGGGCTCAGGGCGACTGACGTATTAGCTTCCGGCTTTGGCAGACCCGGACTCCTCCATGACGACACGTCAGTGTCGCCCGCTTCATGAGGCGGAGAGGTGGGTGGTGTCTCACTCTCCATCATCTCAGGAGGAAGATCCCCTGAAGACAAACTCTGTTGAGAAGAGCTGCTAGCCGGACTGCAAAAGACAAAGTCCTGGTTATGGATCTCGGAGAAACACCGTACCTTCAAATTAACAATTAACTTACAGCTTGGTGGAGGGCTGGCCCGTTGGTGGACACGACGCGGTGAGGATGCCCATCGCGGCAGAGCCCCCTGGTGATACCTTCTTCCCTTGCTTGGGCATCTCTGCCTCCAAGTCTTCGGAGCCGACCCTCTTTCTCCCACATGGGGAGGAGGCTTTAGCCTCCCCTTCCCGACTATCCTCCTCAGGGGAGGTAACGATTCCCCCGGTTTGGATGCGTAGTGTGTGAAGTTCGGCTTCACTTCCCTTTCCCCCGCCTTTCCCTGAGGGGATTTTGCTGAGCACCCGGCCAAGCATCTTGGCAACGGTTGGACTAGGCGATCCTTCAGGAAGTGGCGCCGGACACCTGATTCTCTCCGCCTTGTTGAGCCATTCCTGGCCATGGGTTTTTTTTTCAGAATAATGGTTATGACAAATATAAACGAAGTGTACGGCTTTAAGGTTACTTAGTTGGGCATCTAGGCGATTGCAGCTTAGGGCCGCATCATCGGTGGTGTCCGGACACTTTAGTTGTGTTCCGAAGAATAATTTACACATCCCTTTGAGCTTCAGGATGAAGAAGGGCTTAATAGTCCGCGGACCCTCCGGATTGAACTCCCACATCCGGAGAGGCCGACGTTTGCACGGCAACATCCGTCGGGTTAACATCACTTGAATTATGCTGACAAGATTTATGTCCCTCTCAAGAAGCTCTCGGATGCGATTCTGCGGTATTGGTACATCACCAGCGGACCCCCAATTCCGTCCTACGTTGGTCCAAGATGCCAACTGTGACAGAGGGCCCGAGCGGAACTCGGGGACGGCTACCCACTTTGTGCCTCTGGGAGCCGTAACATAAAACCACCTCCGTTGCCATACATCGGATACTTCCGGGGAAGAACCCTCTGGCCATGGGGCATCGGCGTTCCTGCTTATTATGGCACCTCCACAGTCCGCATGTTGCCCCTTGATCATCTTCGGCTTCACATTGAAGGTCTTGAGCCATAAGTCGAAGTGTGGGGTGACGTGGAGAAAAGCCTCGCACATAATAATAAACGACGAGATATGGAGGATAGCGTCCGGAGCCAGATCATGAAAATCCAACCAGTAGTAGAACATGAGCCCCCTCACAAAGGGGTCGAGGGTGAGGCCCAGGCCTCGGAGGAAGTGAGGGACAAACACAATGCTCTCATTGGGCTCCGTTGGAGGGATAACCTTCCCTAGAGCAGGAAGCCTGTGCTGGATATCGGCGGTCAGGTATCCGACCTCCCTAAGCTTCGTAATATCCTCCTCTTGGATCGAGGAGGACACCCACCGGCCTTTTGCGTTGGATCCGGACATATTAGAGGATCTGGGGTGTTGGAGCTTAGGTCTCGGGTGTTGGAACTCGAGGTGTGAGAAGGAGCAAGAGAGGTGGAAAAGAGGCATAGGCCTCGACCCCTTTATAAAGGGGATGAGTATCAAGAGTCCTCAGCGTGACCTCTTGAGACTTATCCAAAAATACACGGAGTCATACCAACGGTCGTCGTGGGGTCACACACGCCCATATTGCTGAAAGATCCCGTAATAAGAGGAACATGATCTCTGTTTTTGGCAGGACGTGCCAATAAAACCGCCTCACAACACGAGTCGAGGTGGGGCAACAAACGCCGGTTCGTGTTGGACCAGGCCACGATGCATGGGCACGATGAAGATTACCAGCAGAACGGATTTATGCTCTGTTCCATACAATGGTATGTCAAAATCATTTTGTAGATCTGGACACGGTCTACGTGTTTGATAAATACCTTGGAGTATTCGGAGAAGGAACCCGCCTTGCAATGCCGAAGACAAGACTGCGCGCCGGACTCATCATCATTGAAGCCTGGTTCAGGGGCTACTGAGGGAGTCCTGGATTAGGGGGTACCCAGACAGCCGGACTATATACATCGTCCAGACTATTGGAGTGTGAAGATACATGACTCAACACTCCGGCCCGTGTCCGGATGGGACTCTCCTTGCGTGGAAGACAAGCTTGGCGATCTGGATATTATATTTCCTTGCTTGTAACCGACTCCGTGTAAACCCTAGCCCTCTCCGATGTCTATATAAACCGGAGAGGTTGATCCTTAGAAGGCCGCTCACAATTACAATCATACCATCATAGGCTAGCTTCTAGGGTTTAGCCTCTACGATCTCGTGGTAGATGTACTCTTGTACTACTCATATCTTCAATATTAATCAAGCAGGAAGTAGGGTTTTACCTCCATCGAGAGGGCCCGAACCTGGGTAATCATTGTGTCCCTCGCTTCCAGTTACCATCAGCCTAAGACGCACAGATCGGGACCCCCTACCCGGGATCCGCCGGTTTTGACACGGACACCCAATTCCTCCGAGGGCTAGGTTTTAGTCTTGATCCCTTCCTAAGGGGGCTCATGTTCTATTACGGGCTATATTTCCATGATCTAGCGCCGGATTCCATCCTTCACATCTCATCATTTATCGTCGTGTGTGAAGCCTTTCTCCGCATTACCCCCCACTTCGGCCTATGGCCCAAGACCTTCAATGTGAGGCCGAGGGTGATTGACGGGCGCCACGTGGAGTGCGAAGGCGCTATAATAAGCAAAGGCGCCAATGCCCCATGGCCAAAGGGTTCTTTCGCAGAAACTTCCGATTCATGGCAGCAAGAGTGGTTTTACATCACAGCTCCCCGCGGTACAAAGTAGGCGGCCGCTCTAACATTCCGCTCAGCCCCCCCGCCGTAACTGGCGTCCTGGGTCAACAAGGGGCTAGATTGGGGCCGATTAATTACGTGTTGACACTGCAAAGCCGCATCGAAGATGTCATGCCCAATATGCGATACTACCCTAACGAGACTCGAAGGTCCCACCAAGTATAGGACCGCATATTGACACGCTATTGCAAGGTGGATATCATTACATCAACATGACATAATAGATGGGGATACATACAAGAGGCATACAATGCCACACAAATACAACAACATCATACACAAGAGCATCATCCGACTACGGATGAAACACAAACAGAAACTCAAACGACATCCAGCCTGCTAGCTCAGGCTCCCAACCTGGAACCTATCCCCTGATCGAAGAAGAAGCAGAAGAAGAATTCCAAAACAAGCAAGCATCTCTCTCGCGTCATGATCATCACATAACCCGCACCTGCAACTGTTGTTGTAGTAATCTGTGAGCCACGAGGACTCAGCAATCCCATTACCATGGGTATCAAGACTAGCAAAGCTTAATGGGTAAGGAAAGGATAAGTGGTGAGGTTGTAGCAGCGACTAATCCTGATATGGTGGTTAACTTACGCAAATAAGAGCGAGAAGAGAAGCAAACGGAACGGTCGAGAAGCTAGAAGTGATTAAGAAGTGATCCTAAACTCCTACTTATGTCAAACATAACCCAAAACCGTGTTCACTTCCCAGACTCTGCTGAAAAGAGACCATCACGACTACACACACGGTTGATGCATTTTAATTAAGTCAAGGGTAAAGTTATCTACAACCAGACATTAACAAATTCCCATCTGCCACATAACCGCGGGCATGGCTCTCGAAAGTTTATACCCTGCAGGGATGTCCCAACTTAGCCAATCACAAGCTATCACGGTCAGCGAAGGATATAGCTTCTCCTAGGAAGACCCGATCAGTCTCGGAATCCCGGTTTAGAAGACATTTCGACATGGGTAAAACAAGACCAGCAAAGCCGTCCAATGTTCCGACAAATCCCGATAGGAGTAGCATGTACCTCAGTCTCAGGGCACACCGGATAAGTCAAGCTACGAGTAAAAC
>NC_041387.1:584418222-584422118 GCF_002162155.2 Triticum dicoccoides
GGGGGGGGTTAAATAAAGATGACCCTTGGGCTCCGGAAACCCAAGGGAAAAAGGCTTAGGTAGGAAAATGGTAAAACCAAGGTCGGGCCTTGCTGGAGGAGTTTTATTTAAAGCGAACTGTCAAGGGGGTCCCATAAATCACCCAACCGCGTAAGGAACGCAAAATCAAGGAACCTAACACTAGTATGACGGAAACTAGGGCTGCAAGAGTGGAACAAGACACCAGGCATAAGGCCAAGTCTTCCACCCTTTACCAAGTATATAGATGCATTAATTAAATAAGAGATATTGTGATATCCCAACATAATCCTGTCCATCATGGAGCAATCTTCAACTTCACCTGCAACTAACAATGCTATAAGAGGGGCCGAGCAAAGCGGTAACATAGCCAAGCAACGATTTGCTACGAAGGGACATGGCAATTTGGGAGGCTTGAAGAACAAGTGATAGGTAGCGTGACATAGCGATAGAACGAAGCAACTAGCATAGCAATGATAGTAGTGAGATCCAGGGTAGCGGTCATCTTGCCTGAAGTTCCGCTAGGAAGAAGAACAAGTCCATGAAGAAGATGAAGCCACGAAGATGAACCAAGCATAGATGAATGAATCCTCACGATCGCAATGAAATGGGAACTATCGAGAAGAAGCACACAACATGGTAAACACACCACACATATACAAAACATGATGCTCAACCAAGTATGATGCAATGCAATACTACATGAAGCTACTCATGGCAAGAGATGATGCAAACAAGAACAACACATCAAAGCAAGTTTAAATGAGGCTGGAAACAACATATAACAATTTCCGTAAGCCCTCATATGCAAATTTAGAAGTTGGTCCAGATCTGAACAAACATTAAGTTGAATTTGTTAAACAGCAAGTTAAAGAGCACCAAGAGGATCTACGCGAAATTCTAGTCAAGTTACATATAAAGTTCATTTAGTTCGGAACTACGGCCTAGAAGATATGAGCAAAACAAGTTAAACATGGCATTGATGCTAAATGCATCCAAACATCAAGCAAATACCTCAAAACATGGATGCAACATGGCATGATGAAACTACATGCAATTCTAAGCAAGTTTCATATAGAGTACACTCAAAACGGAGCAACGGTTCGAAACATACACATTAAACAAGTTTAAAGGACAAGCTGTCCAAAACAGCAACTAGGCATCTAGCAAGCATCAAAACAATATGCTACAACACCTCAACATAAGAACAAGAGGCATGTACATTATGTACAGATGAATCATAACAAAACATGAAGACTGAGCTATCTCCAGAAAACAATATAACATGCTCAAAAGGACATGGCAAGATTGCAAATAATAACAGTTTCACAGACTTGGCAGAAATCACTGGACATGGCAGAAATAACATCAGGTTGCAATGTTTAGAGCTATCAAACAACATGCTACAGGAACTTATCATGCCAAACAAAGGAATGGCATTCTAATAATGAAGACAAATAACAAAACACCCTTAGTGAACTAATACCAAAGATCAACAGAAAAAATGGTAGCATCCATGCAAACATGGCAAATGATATGAAAGATTCAGACATGGTAGGAACAATGATAAGTAGGCATGTTGGTGAGCTTTTACCACTCACCACAAAGCAAGACATGGCATGACAAGGTAACCAACAGTAAGAACACATGTTTATGAAGCTAAGAATGGCAATAGCATAGTCATAGGGTGCATGGATCACTAGCAAAGGACATGGCAAAACTGAACTTAATGTTAATAGGCTGATAGAAACATTATTTTGCAAGTTTAGAGCACAATAACAACAAGCTATAGCAGGCTATAAATGCAACCAGGGGCACGGAAGGATAGAGGATGACATGTATAACAAAACATCCTTAGTGAATATCTCCAGATTATGCATAGAATGACTTGTAGCAGCAGGTTTACATAGTATCATGATATAACAGATTCAGTCTAGCAAAACAGTAACATCATGTACCCTACTACACAAGCTTGATGCACTCACTACAAGACCCACAAAAATACATGGATTGCACCACTTTAAAGATGACAGGATGTAGCTGAAAACTCATGTAGACATCAAACTCATAGGATGCACACACAAAATGCAATGAAAAAGACAAATCACCAAGTTCTCTTAACAGACAGCAGTTAACATCATATAGCATTCTTGCAACAATGATAATGGCATCAAGATTAACTCAAACAAGCATGGCACAATGGAACAAAATGAAGAGCATCTTCCAGTGAATATTCCGATATATTATATGCACAAAACGGAGTAGCACAAATGAAGTTATGGCATGATGAACAGAGCAACATAATGCAATTTTTCAGGGACTGATAAAAATCGGGGGAACCTCGAGTACGCACGGAAAATGATGCAGGCCCGGAGTTCGCCGGAGATGTGGCCGGAGAGGAGAGAGATGGCGGTCGGCGTGGTCGGGGTTGCTGCAAAGGGTGCAGGAGGATTCGGATCTGGGCGGCGCCGACCCAGATCGGGACGGGGCGAGGTAAGAGCGGCGGTGGGGCGCGGCTCCAGCGAGCCTCAAGGCGATGTCCTGGGTTGGCCTGACAAGGCGGAGGCCAGCGGCGACGGTTCCTGGCGGCACGGAGGGAGGCGGCGGAGGGACCTGGCGGGGGCGCGGGCTCGGGCGCCCGCGGGGCGGCAGCGGCGGCGTCCCGGGCTGGGGAGGGCCGAGTGCGGGCCTGGTGGGCCGCGGCGGGCGCGGGGGAGAGAGGGCGGCGGGGCTGACGTGGAAGGCTCCGGTTGGCTGGAGCGGCAGCGGCGGACGCGTCCGGCACCGTCTGGACGTGTCCGGCATGCGGAGGAAGACGAGGCTAGGGTTAGGGGTAGGGTTTGATCCGGAATTTTCAGGGGAGAAGACATATTTATAGGTAGAGAGAACTAGGAGTGTCCAAATGGGGTGCGGTTTTCGCCCACATAATCGTGATCGAACGACCGACAGCATGGAGGGGGTTTGGATTGGCTCATGGGCTGTGGTGAGGAGGGGCTGGGCTGCAAAGAGAGAGGGGTTACGGGGTACGCGGTTAACTGTTGGGGCATGAAACGACCTCCAAATGGAACGAAACTTCACAGGCGGTCTACCGGTGATATACCAAGGCCACTCGGCAAACCTCGGTCCATTCCGAGAACGTTTTTATCCTGCTCACGAAACAAGGTCTGAGAGGGGCGACGGGGCACGTGCGAGTGTGGTTGGGCTTGGAACAGACAACGGAGAGAACCGCGGAAACCCGAACAGATGCAAATTAAAACATGCAGATGAAATGCAGATGATGACATGGCAAAGTGCAACACGCAAGCAAATGACATGGCAATGACGGTGAATAACTGGAAGACACCTGGCGCATCGAAACCGGGGCATTACACGAGACCTCCTTAAGAGGGATGTCAGTCTTGTGAAGATAATGCAGGTGATGCTGGTTCATTGAGTCCTGCCCTGCCAGCGTCGTCCTCTCCGTATGTGGGAGTTCAACCCGGAAGGACTGCGAACCATTCAACAATTCTTTGGCATGATGCTCAAAGAGATGTATGGGTCATTCTTCGGATCACGAATAAAGTGTCCACACACCACCGAGGACGCGGGTCTCAACTGCATCTGTCCGGATGCCCAAGTAAGTAATTCCGCTACCGAACACACCATCCTTTATGTTTATTATAACATCATTCTGAAAAATTTCTCTCTGCCAGGACTGGCTAAGGAAGGCGGAGAGGATTAGGTGTTCGGCCCCTCTTCCCGAAGGCTTGCAGAATCCTTTGTTGACTAGGATGCTTGAGCGCGTGCCGTATCAGGTGCCATCAGGAGAAGACGAGGGGAGGAATAGAGAAGCCACATGTGGGCCTCATATTTTACACCTCCAAATTGGGGGAGTAAGT
>NC_041387.1:584422260-584452376 GCF_002162155.2 Triticum dicoccoides
GTAAGAAAAGGGCCGCCTCTGAAGATTTGGAAACAGAGGCTTCCAGACGAGGGAAGAAACCCTCGCCAAGGGGCCCTGCCCCCGAGGGCATTCTTGCCACACAGCGCCCGCCAGGGGGCCAGCCCTCCACCGAGTCGTAAGTAAAAGAGTAATTTGGTAAATATATCATGTTTTATCTCTGAGGATAATAACCGAAACATATTTGTTACAGTCCGGCTCGCAGCCCTTCTTCACAGAGTTCGTCTTCAGGGGATCTTCATCCGGAGATGATGGAGAGCGAAACGCTTCTGCCTGCCTCACCGTCACATGGTGCGGACAACCCCGAGGTGTCGTCACATAGGATCTCTCCTGATCCGCCAAGGCCAAAAGTTGACACTTCGGCTGCCCGAACTTTGGACTATTTGGCTCCCAAAGAAAGCTTCAGGAGGAGTCCGGGATTGTCCGGCGCATAGCCAGACACACTAATGGGCCTTCTGGAGCGAGCGGCCATCTTAGAGACACATCGTGCCTTAATGGGTACGGTGGTTGAGAGGATTTCATCCGCGAAAAGTTTTTTGAATGAAGCTTTTACGAGTCTGCTGAGAGGCTTTGAGGTACGCAAAAAATGTATTTTTGATGGTACCGCACATGGTAAATGTGCTCTGTATAGATAGTAGCCCCTGAGACTCTGGTCGCCGCCCAGAGGTGGCAAATAGAGCATCGTAATCCCAGGTAATAATCGCGCTGCTTTGTATGTGCAGGCGGATGATTGTCCGAGGGTTGACCGGACTACTAATTTTGCCAAACTAAAGCGGCAGATGGACGTGGCGGATGCCGACATCACGCTTGTTAACAAGCGGCTTGACGAGGCCCAGGGTATGTATGTTCGGCATGTCAGTAAATTGTAAGTGGATCATTATGCTAGTATCTTATAATATATTGTGACTGCAGATGGGGTTGTTGCCATAGAGACCCTTCGGGCGGAGCTTGCCCAAGCCAAGGAACAAGCTCGAAGAAGTGATGCGGCCGCCCTGAAGGCGGTCGAAGAATTAAGAGCAGAACAGGCTGCTCATCACCGAAGCAAAGAAAAGATAGCCCACATGGCTACCGAGCTGAAAGATGCCGCCAACCGCCGTGAGCTTCTTGAAAAGGAAAATCAAGCAAAAGCAGCTGACCTGAAGAGGGCCCTGGAGGCAGCCAAGGAAACCCGCGCTGAAATTAGAGGGATAAGGGAGGAGCTTCGTGAAGCCGGAGACATCATGGCTGGGAAGCCCTATTTGTTGCGGATGAAATTCAGAGATCCCAAATATTCCCCTCTGGATCAATTGTGGAGTGCGGCGGACGCATATGCGGACCCGGCAAAGAGTGCTGCTGATGTGATCGAGTTTTTCAAAGATTGGAAAGACCATGAGGCTAGGTCACAGTTCAGTGCCCCGACGCGTCCACTGCCATTGAATGAAGAGATGGCCACATGGGCCGAACTCCACAGGTTGTCTGGGCTTGCTATGAGGTCTGTCGTGGATCATCTTTGGGCACGTGGACCAAGGCCGGACAATTATTTTGGATTGGGGCAACAATTCCTTGGTGATGTGTCGCATATCGATGCTGTGAAGAGGTGGCATGCATAGAGGGTGCGCGGATGGCTCTTGCCCATGTTAAAACATACTGGGCTGGGATGGAAACCACCGCTATTGCAACCCGGGGTGCGGCGGAAGGCCAAGACCCGGCCGAGCACTATTTTGAAGAAGTCTTAGAAGGCGCATGTTTAATAGAGGCTCAGTGCTCGAAGGGTGCCATGTTTGAGTGACATTTATCTCAATTGTAAAGACAATGCTATTTTGATTATAAAGGCTGTGTTTATACTTTTGCCCAAAAGTATTATAGTGCCTCCTGTGCGGCCGTTGATGTATGTATATAACCTGAAAGTTAGCAGTCGTCGGCTTCAGCCCCCACGCATATAATGCGGGGGTGTTCGAGAAAACGCATAGTCACACTTGATCCAACGTCTTGGTCCATTATGGAGGTGATAGCGCGGCGAACCAGGCAATCAGACTATATATCTTTAACACTTTCACTTAGCCATAGGAGTTTGATGGTGGGGCTACTATATAGCCCCTAGTACTTCCGCCTTCATCCGAGGATGGTGGGCGTACATACATGACCGGGAAACCGGTCCTTCGTTAATGCGGAGGAATCACGAAGATTCCGCTGAGTCATCGAGTGGTTGACCAGTCTCGCGTTGTATCATGACAGTCAGTTTTCTGCTTTCTCTACTAAGGTGCTCACCCAGATGAACCAGGGCACATTCGCAGCAGTTCTCCCGGTGCCGCCTTAGCCGATAGAGCGGAACGTAAGGTAGCAAAACACGGGAGCCGGGCAAACCCAACATTTTACCAAAGACATGATTCGGAGTTGATGCATATAAGGCCAAACTCGCGACGCCGAACACTCCCTAAGGTATTTGGACTTTGCAACATATACTGGGCTAAATAATGCCCATGATAATAAGCACTGAGTTTCCAGCTACGTACATTAGTCTGGTGTGACAAAAATGCCGAAAACGCTAGTATTCCTCCTGGTTATATCAAGTTTCCGGAGGGGAAGAAGCAACAAGAGACATTAAAAAGGTTTATGCAGGGTCTTAATCTAAAAAGAAACCTTTGAGCGGGGCCCTGCTACATGTCTGCGCCTTTATCTCTATTGTGTCGTATCTTGGAATGGTGTAGCACGATGATCATCTGTAAAAAGGAAAAACCCAGGTGAAAGACTTCGTGCGAGGGGTTTGTTAATCTGAACCATGAAAATGCAATATGGTATTGTATTGATAGGGCTGGGCCAAGCTATGGGCCTCTTTTTTTTGTGAGTACCCCCTAGCACCATTTATGGGGATATCCCAGTTTGGGCTGTTACTTTTAGTGGGGCGCCGAACTCGTCTTACCCTGTTCGTGGTCTCGACGCCCGTTTATTCTTGTAGGAGGGGCCGCTCAGTGTTCGGCTGCTAGAGCCGCCACGTAATCCTCCGCGTGTAAGGAACACTTTGTATTTCCGCTAACTGTGATGACGCCACGTGGACCGGGCATCTTAAGTTTAAGGTAGGCGTAATGCGGTACTGCGTTAAAATGAGCAAAGGCCATTCTTCCGAGTAGTGCGTGATAGCCGCTTCGGAATGGAGTGATGTCGAAGGTTAGTTCTTTGCTTCTGAAGTTGTCGGGTGAACCGAATACAACCTCTATTACTAGAGAGCCCGTGCCGCGGGCCACGACGCCTGGTGTCGGTGTCAAAACCGGCGGATCTCGGGTAGGGGGTCCCGAACTGTGCGTCTAGGCGGATGGTAACAGGAGACAAGGGACACGATGTTTTTACCCAGGTTCGGGCCCTCTCGATGGAGGTAAAACCCTACTCCTGCTTGATTAATATTGATGATATGGGTAGTACAAGAGTAGATCTACCACGAGATCAGAGAGGCTAAACCCTAGAAGCTAGCCTATGGTATGATTGTTGTTCGTCCTACGGACTAAAACCCTCTGGTTTATATAGACACTGGAGAGGGCTAGGGTTACACAGAGTCGGTTACAATGGGAGGAGATCTACATATCCGTATCGCCAAGCTTGCCTTCCACGCCAAGGAAAGTCCGATCCGGACACGGGACAAAGTCTTCAATCTTGTATCTTCATAGTCCAGGAGTCCGGCCAAAGGTTATAGTCCGGCTTTCCGGACACCCCCTAATCCGGGACTCCCTCAGTAGCCCCCGAACGAGGCATCAATGACGATGAGTCCGGCGCGCAGATTTGTCTTCGGCATTGCAAGGCGGGTTCTTCTCCAAACTCCATATACCTGTTGAATAGTGTCCGGCTTCTGGTGAATGTTGCGCTCCTTAGCTTCTGTGCCCAATAATGGCCATCTTCCATGTGTCAAACGAATGCGAAAAGCCAGTTTTTTTTTCATTTACCCCCTAGCTGTGCAAATGAGCTGCCTATAAAAGAGATGGGGATTTAGATCCGAACCACACCATCTTCCCTTCGCGAGCTTTCATCGGAGCGCATACGACAGAGATCCATTCCATCATGGCCGGTCGACGCAGCTCCTCCTCTCGCCCCCCAGTCCTCAGCCTGGAGATTGGGAGAGATGCTCCGTCCCGCACAGCGAGCTAGTGGCGCTCCAAGCCAAGGGGTTACTCCCCCGGCCTACATGGTCCCGGTTCGAGCCGCGCTCGCCACCTATAATGGTGGGGAGCAAGCGGAGGGCGTCCCCAGTCCCTCCAAAGGAGAGCGGGTATGCCTTGTCCCTTATTTGACAAGAGGGCTCAGATTTCCAATTCATCTGTTTCTCCGGGGGCTCCTGGAGTTCTATGGCCTCCAGTTGCACAGCCTTACGCGTGCCACCATATTGCATATTGCGGGCTTCGTAGCCCTTTGCGAGCTGTTTTTGGGTATCGAGGCTCATTTTGCGCTGTGGAAGAAGCTGTTCTGCCTCGTGCCCCGTTCTCAGGAGGGGTCGATATATCAAGTGGGCTGAGCCGAACTATGGCGCATCGCCGGACCGGATATCTATCCGGAACCCCAAAGAAGGCGTCCGGAGACTGGCCTTCAGAATGGTTTTATATAGAAGACGTCCCCCTGCCGGACCCTGTACGGATCGGCCTCCCTGAGATCGATAATGCTCCTTTGTAGAAGCACGTAAGTTGGCGTCCACGGAGCCCTCAGAACAAAAATGACAGGGACGTCCTTTACCTGATGAGCTTGATAAGGTTGTCCGCTCATTCCGGACTGACCATGATCGAGGTCATGGCCACATGCATTATGCGGGGGGTGCAGCCGCTTTAGTATAGAGGCCACCCCATGTGGGATTTCAACGGGGAGGACGACGCCACCCGGTGCGGCCGTAAGGGGCCAGAATCAGGTGCCGCTCTAATAAAGATCTTGTCCACTTTGTACAAGGGAGAAGAGGAGGAATTCTTCCGCGTCAATCCACGGGGCGGATTTTCTATGTACAATCCTCCAAGCTGGGTAAGCGAATACTTTCACTTGCCCATTCATTTCATATTCCCATAGTTAAGTATTTAGTCCAGCAATTTCGACGCAGGAGCTACGCCAGGTTGTAAAGGAGATAAGCAGCCCTCCTCCACAACCCGAGGACCCGGAGCGGTCCTTCGACCCCGACTCCCAAGAGGACCCGGACTTATGTGTGGAGCTGATCGACGGGGTGTTTCATCAATTGAGCAAGGACAACACCTTGGTGGCCATTACAGCCGATTATCCCGGACTACTTCCAGCCTCTGAAGTAACCGAGACCGAAGTCCCAGCATTTTTAAAATGATCTATCCGTGCTTATTTTTGGTCACCGTATACCGATGGCGTTTTTGCAGGGGAAGTCCTTGAGGCGGAGGTCCGAGTCTGCGGTGGCTAGCCAACAAGGGGCATCAAGGTCCGGTAGGCTAAAAAGAAGTGTCGTCCGGATTGAGACGCCGGCGCAACGGTATGGTGTGCCATTTTATTCCCATGTTTTATTCCCTCGAGGTGTACCAACGCTCGTGCTCTCTTTAGGAAAAAGAGCACTCGCCGGACTATATCCGGAGAGGTTGTCAATCGCGCCTCCACCGTCCAGGCTCCAAGGCCGGGTCCGGAAGCGGAGGCGAGCACGAGGCGTGCACCGGACGCTCCTCCGATAGAGGATGCAGACGGGCTGTCTGCGACCAATTCGGAGGTGGAGAGTGCCATGAACCACATGCGTCGCCGGACAGTTCTTCGTGACGCTTGTTTCTCGCAAGAAGCGTTAGATGCCTTCAATACGGGAGATGCGTACCTCCGTGCCGCTCAAAATGGTCTAGCCAGAGCCACGGAGCAGTATGTAAAAGACATACGGGTGAGAAAATTTGATGGTTATATATGTCAGTAGCCCCCGAGACTTGAAACAGTTAGAATAACTGATTTAAGGATCATTTGTTATGCAGGATCTTACAGAAAAGAATACCCAACTATCCCAGGAGATGGAAGAGTGCAAAGCCCAACTTGATGCCACACTAGCCGCGGCAGGGGAGGCCAAGGAGACTCCCTCTGGTAATATATGCTTCAAAAGATAAATATGTTGCGAAGTGCAGCATGTGTAAAAATCTGACAATAACATTGTAGATGGCGCCGGAGTGGATCCGGACAAACAAAAACTCTTACGCCGGTTAAAGGCCGGTGAGAGCGTGCTTACGAGGGTGAGGCAAGAGAAGAATAAGCTCCAAGATGCCAACACCCAGCTGGCCGAGGAACTAAAGGATGTTCGTGCTCAGCTGTCGGACTGCCTGAAGGAGAATCGGCGGCTTCGACGCGGCATTTTTAGTAAGTGCTTGAATGAACTTCAAAAAAAAAAGAGTTCAGCGAGGAAGTCGATTGACAGAGTTATGTCTGTAGGTATGCTGACAGGTCGACCTGCAGAGGAAATGCCCGGTTATATGGGTGACCTTCTTCCGGAGCTCTCATAACTGCACGAACGAGTTTGGCAGGTGATGCAAGGCGTCGCCCAGGCCTTGTGGCCATCTGTCTCCCTACCCTAAGGCCTCGGAGAGCTTGCAGAGAAGCTAAAGGGAGCGCGGCGGCGCTTCTGATTATGGAAGATATCGGCCTGCCGTCAAGGCGCTAGGGAGGCCTGGGCCATGGTGAAGATGCGGTACACGAAGGCTGATCCAAACCACATGGCCGAGGTCGGACCTATAGGGCCCGATGGGAAGGAGATCCCTATCAGTTTAGTGTATGGCCAGGTAGAGTTGGCCGCCAAATATTCCCAACAGGACCGTAAACTAGACAGCCTGCTGGATGGTATTGAAGAGGAATATACCCATGTACGGCCATGTAAAATGCCTTCTAGCCGGATTATAGATCGTTTGTCATGGTGGACCTTTTCGCTTCTACCTCGGGACCCGAGAGTCCGGAGTGTGTCCGAATACCCTCACGGTTATGTAAGAACCGGGGCATGCATGGAGACCAGGCGTAGGGGTCATTAGTGCTTGAACAGACAAGTGCCCAACTAGTTATGTTATATTACATGGTTAGTAAGAAACATCTTCCAGGGAGAATAGTTCCGTTAGGGGTTCCTTTCCCTAGGAGGCATGCCCTAAAGTGCATGTCCGGACTGCGAAAAAAGCAGAAAGGCATCTGGGGGCGGGTAAATAAAAAGGTGGGAAATCATCTTTAGTTCACCGACCTAATATTCCCATAAGAACGCTAGCTTTTGGCTTCACCCAGTCTGAGGTACACATCCGGCTGACCCGGCAGTAACAATCGCAAAGGTGCTCCCTTTACCGCCTAGTCGAACAATCGGGAACGTAGGGGTAAGCACAGGAGCCAGGAAACCCGACTTGGCCAAAACTTAAGTCATATCGATGCATATAATGGTGAATAAAAGGTACATGCGGAAGTGTGACACATGTGTTGGGCATGAGGCCCGTATAAACAAGCTTCTATTAAAGAAGCCCCCAGGTATAATGAGCGCGGATAGCGCGTCAATTGAGTGCGAACAAGGCGCAAACGAGCCCTTAAAGGCTGTAAGAGAAAAGGAGGGAGAAGGAGAGAAATATAAGACAGCTAATGTGTAAAAAATAGATAGAGGAAGGAGACGAACACAGAGTCCGGCGCTAGGCGTACAATCTTCGTAGATGGGCTGTGTTCCATGGGTTCGGCTCGAGTCGGTTATCCGATGCATCTCGCAGACGGTACGCTCCACCAGTCAGGACTTGGTCAATGATGAAGGGACCTTCCCATTTGGGCTTGAGTTTGTCCTTTTTCTTGTTCGGCAGGCGTAGAACTAACTCGGCAACATTGTAAGTTTTGGCCCGTACTTCCCTGCTTTGATATCTTCGAGCTTGCTGTTGATAGAATGCGGAACGGGCTTTTTCCACGTCACGCTCCTCCTCCAAGGCGTCCAAACTGTCCTGCCGATCGAGTTCGGCTTCTCTTTCTTCGTACATGCGCACGTGAGGTGAGTCATGAATTATGTCGCAGGGCAGAACTGCCTCTGCGCCGTATACCATAAAAAATGGTGTGAATCCGGTGGTACGATTCGGCGTGGTCCGCAGCCCCCAGAGTACGGAGTCGGGCTCCTCTACCCAGTGCGTATTAGATTCCTTGAGGGATCGCACTAACCTGGGTTTGATGCCGCTCATGATTAGACCATTTGCTCCCTCGACTTGAGCGTTAGTTTGTGGGTGATAGACTGAAGCATAGTCGAGCTTGATGCCCATGTTTTTGCACCAGAGTTTGACCTCGTCGGCCGTAAAGTTCGTACCGTTATCAGTGATGATGTTGTGGGGGACGCCGAAATGGTCTACGACCCCTGATATGAAGTCTATCACTGGTCCGGATTCGGGCGTCTTGACAGGTTTGGCCTCTATCCATTTGGTGAATTTGTCCACCATGACCAGTAAGTATTTTTGCTTGTGGGTTCCTCCTTTAAGGGGTCCAACCATGTCAAGCCCCCAGACCGCGAAGGGCCAGGTGATGGGTATAGTTTGGAGGGCGGTGGGTGGCATATGGCTTTGGTTAGCAAAGAGTAGGCAACCGACGCATTGTTGGACTAAGTCCTGAGCATCTGCCCAGGCCGTCGGCCAATAAAATCCTGTACAGAAGGCCTTGCTTACAAGGGCCCGGGCTGCGGCGTGGTGCCCGCCGAGTCCGACATGAATTTCAGCCAGGAGATTTCGCCTTTCCTCTTCGGAGATACACCTTTGAAGGACTTCGGTGGTGCTTTTCTTATAAAGCTCTCCCTCGTGGACTTTATAGGCTTTAGATCGCCGCACTATGCAACGTGCCTCGTTTTGGTCCTCTGGGAGTTCCTTCCTGGTCAGGTAGGCTATGAATGGTTTTGTCCACGGGGCAATGACTGCCATTATTTCATGGGCTGAGGATGTTACTTCGTTGGCCGAGCCTCCCGTTGTGTCAGAATGTTCGGTGTCGGGCAGTGCGGTTGGATCCGGGCTGTTATTTCCGGATTCCACTTCCCATGATAAAGATGGCTTGAATAGCCTTTCCAAGAAAATGTTGGGGGGACTGCATCACGCTTTGCACCGATGTGTGCCAAGACGTCTACTGCCTGATTGTTTTCCCGGGATATATGGTGAAATTCGAGCCCTTCGAACCAAACTGATATTTTTAGGACGGCGTTGCGATAAGCTGCAATTTTCGGATCCTTGGCATCAAAGTCTCCATTTATTTGGGATATCGCGAGGTTTGAATCCGCACGCACCTCTAGGCGTTGAATGCCCATGGAGACTGCCATCCGGAGACCGTGTAGAAGGGCCTCGTATTCGGCTGCGTTATTGGAGTCTGTATACATTATCTGGAGTACGTATTGAACTGTATCTCCTATTGGGGACGTCAAAATGACACCAGCCCCCAGACCAGCTAACATTTTGGAGCCGCCGAAGTGCATGACCCAATTGGAATATGTGTCGTACTCTTTAGGGAGTTCGGCTTCAGTCCATTCGGCGACGAAGTCGGCCAAAACTTGCGATTTGATAGCTCACCGTGGCTTGTAGGTTATGTCGAACGGGAGGAACTCAATGGCACATTTGGCAATCCGGCCCGTCGCGTCGCGGTTGTTTATAATGTCGTTAAGAGGTACTTCGGAGGCTACTGTTATTGTACACTCTTGAAAGTAGTGTTGTAGCTTCCGGGATGCCGTAAACACCGCGTACGCTATCTTTTGATAATGCGGGTACAGTGACTTGCATGGAGTGAGGACAGTGAACACGTAGTAAACTGGTTTTTGAAGGGGGAATTTGTGTCCGTCCGTTTCTCGTTCGACGACGAACACTGCGCTTACAACTTGATGAGTTGACGCAATGTATAATAACATTGGTTCGCTGATGTTAGGCGCGGCCAGGACCGGGTTTGTTGCCAATATGGCTTTTATTTCTTCGAGTCCGGCCTTGGCGGCATCTGTCCACTCGAAGTGTTCGGTGCGCCGGAGCACGCGATAAAGGGGTAATGCCTTTTCTCGCAAGCGGGAGATAAAGCGGCTTAGAGCCGCCACGCATCCAGTCAATTTTTGTATTTGTGACCGAGCTTGGATCTTGGCTGGGTTTGCTTCAATTCCTCTACCGGACACAATGAAGCCCAAGAGCTTTGCGGCTGGTACGCCGAAAACACATTTTTCCGGGTTAAGCTTGATGTCATATGTCCGGAGGTTATCGAATGTGAGCCTCAAGTCGTCTACTAGAGTTTCGACATGCTTGGTTTTGACGACCACGTCATCTATGCATGCCTCCACTGTTTTGCCGATCTGGTTTGCCAGACATGTCTGAATCATGCGCTGATATGTTGCGCCGGCGTTTTTGAGCGCGAAGGGCATTGTGTTGAAGCAGAATGGGCCGTATGGGGTGATGAATGCCGTTGCGGCTTGGTCTGGCTCTGCCATCTTAATTTGATGGTAGCCGGAGTATGCGTCGAGGAAACACAATGTATCGTGTCCTGCGGTGGCATCGATAATTTGATCGATGCGGGGGAGGGGGAAGGGATCCTTTGGGTAAGCCTTGTTGAGGTCCTTGAAATCGACGCATAGGCACCAGGATTTGTCCTTCTTTGGTACCATCACCAGGTTCGCTAGCCAGTCCGTGTTGGGGAACGTAGCAGAAATTCAAAATTTTCCCACGTGTCACCAAGATCTATCTATGGAGAGACCAGCAACGAGTAGAAAGAGAGTGCATCTACATACCCTTGTAGATCGCTAAGCGGAAGCGTTCAAGTGAACGGGGTTGATGGAGTCGTACTCGTCGTGATTCAAATCACCGATGATCAAGTGCCGAACGCACGGCACCTCCGCGTTCAACACACATACAGCCCGGTGACGTCTCCCAAGCCTTGATCCAGCAAGGAGAGAGGGAGAGGTTGAGGAAGACTCCATCCAGCAGCAGCACAACGGCGTGGTGGTGGTGGAGGAGCGTGGCAATCCAGCAGGGCTTCGCCAAGCACCGCGGGAGAGGAGGAAGACTTGGGAGAGGGGAAGGGCTGCGCCAGAACTTCGTGTATAGCTCCCATGCGCCTCCCCACTATATATAGGGGTGGAGGGGCTGGTTTCTTGCCCTCCAAGTCCATTGGGGCGTTGGCCAAGGTGGGAGGAAAGAAATCTCATTATTTCCTTCCCCACCGATTGTTATCCCCCCTTTTTAGGGATCTTGATCTTATCCCTTCGGGATATGATCTTATTCCTTCTAAGGGGGGATCTTGGTGCACCTTGACCAGGGGTGTGGGGCCTTTCCCCCACTACCCACGTCCATGTGGGTCCCCCCATGCAGGTGGGCCCCACCCCGGAACCTTCTAGAACCTTCCCGGTACAATACCGAAAAATCCCGAACATTTTCCGGTGGCCAAAATAGGACTTCCCATATATAAATCTTTACCTCCGGACCATTCGGGAACTCCTCGTGACGTCCGGGATCTCATCCGGGACTCTGAACAACATTCGGTAACCACATACAAACTTCCTTTAAAACCCTAGCGTCATCGAACCTTAAGTGTGTAGACCCTACGGGTTCGGGAGACATGTAGACATGACCGAGACGTTCTCCGGTCAATAACCAACAGCGGGATCTGGATACCCATGATGGCTCCCACATGTTCCACGATGATCTCATCGGATGAACCACGATGTCAAGGACTTAATCAATCCCGTATTCAATTCCCTTTGTCTATCGGTATGTTACTTGCCCGAGATTCGATCGTCGGTATCCAATACCTTGTTCAATTCGTTACCGGCAAGTCACTTTACTCGTTCCGTAACACATCATCCCGTGATCAACTCCTTGGTCACATTGCGCATATGATGATGTCCTACCGAGTGGGCCCAGAGATACCTCTCCGTTTACACGGAGTGACAAATCCCAGTCTCGATCCGCATAAAACAATAGATACTTTCGGAGATACCTGTAGTGCACCTTTATAGTCACCCAGTTACGTTGTGACGTTTGATACACCCAAAGCACTCCTACGGTATCCAGGAGTTACACGCTCTCGTGGTCGAAGGAAGAGATACTTGACATTGGCAAAGCTCTAGCAAATGAACTACACGATCTTTTGTGCTAGTCTTAGGATTGGGTCTTGTCCATCACATCATTCTCCTAATGATGTGATCCCGTTATCAACGACATCCAATGTCCATAGCCAGGAAACCATGACTATCTGTTGATCACAACGAGCTAGTCAACTAGAGGCTCACTAGGGACATATTGTGGTCTATGTATTCACACGTGTATTACGATTTCCGGATAATACAGTTATAGCATGAATAAAAGACAATTATCATGAACAAGGAAATATAATAATAATACTTTTATTATTGCCTCTAGGGCATATTTCCAACAGTCTCCCACTTGCACTAGAGTCAATAATCTAGTTCACATCGCCATGTGATTAACACTCACAGGTCACATCGCCATGTGACTAATACCCAAGAGTTTACTCGAGTCAGTAGTCTAGTTCACATCACTATGTGATTAACACTCAATGAGTTTTATGTTTGATCATGTTGCTTGTGAGAGAGGTTTTAGTCAACGGGTCTGAACCTTTCAGATCCGTGTGTGCTTTACAAATCTCTATGTCATCTCCTAGACGCAGCTACCACGCTCTATTTGGAGCTATTCCAAACAACTGTTCTACTTGGAGCTATTCTAAATTATTGCTCCATTATATGTATCCGGTCTCTCTACTCAGAGCTATCCGGATAGGTGTCAAGCTTGCATCGTCGTAACCTTTACGACGAACTCTTTTACCACCTCCATAATCGTGAAAATTCCTTAGTCCACTAGTTACTAAGGATAACTTTGACCGCTGTCCTGTGAGCCATTCTTGGATCACTCTTGTACCCCTTGACTAACTCATGGCAAGGCACACTTCAGGTGCGGTACACAGCATAGCATACTGAAGAGCCTACGTCTTAAGCATAGGGGACGACCTTCATCCTTTCTCTCTATTCTGCCGTGGTCGAGCTTTAAGTCTTAACTTCGTACCTTACAACTCAGGCAAGAACTCCTTCTTTGACTGGTCCATCTTGAACACCTTCAAGATCATGTCAAGGTATGTGCTCATTTGAAAGTATGATTAAGCATTTTGATCTATCCTTATAGATCTTGATGCTCAATGTTCAAGTAGCTTAATCCAGGCTTTCCATTGAAAAACACTTTCAAAATAACCCTATATGCTTTCCAGAAATTCTACGTCATTTCTGATCAACAATATGTCAACAACATATACTCATCAGAAATTCTATAGTGCTCCCACTCACTTCTCTGGAAATACAAGTTTCTCATAAACTTTGTACAAACCCAAAATTTTTGATCATCATCAAAGCATACATTCCAACTCCGAGATGCTCACTCCAGTCCTTAGAAGGATTGCTGGAGCTTTGCATACTTATTAGTATCTTTCGGGATTGACAAAACCTTCCGGTTGTATCACATACAACCTTTCCTCATTAAAATCATCGAGGAAACAATGTTTTGACATCCTATCTGCAAGATTTCATAAATAATGCAGTAATCGCTAATATAATTCCAACAGACTCTTAGCATCGCTACGAGTGAGAAAATCTCATTGTAGTCAACTCCTTGAACTTGTCGGAAAACATCTTAACGACAAGTCAAGCTTTCTTAATGGTGACATTTACCATCATTGTCCGTCTTCCTTTTGAAATCCATCTGTACTCATTAGCCTTACGACCATCGAGCCGTTCTGCCAAAGTCTTTTGAAATCCATCTGTACTCATTAGCCTTTTCATACATGGATCCTCTCTCGGATTTTATGGCCTCAAGCCATTTATCGGAATCCTGGCCCACCATTGCTTCTCCATAGCTCGTAGGTTCATTGTTGTCTAGCAACATGACCTTCAAGACAGGATTACGTACCACTCTGAAGTAGTACGCATCCTTGTCATCCTACGAGGTTTGGGAGTGACTTGATCCGAAGTTTCATGATCAATATCATAAGCTTCCACTTCAATTGGTGTAGGTGCCACAGGAACAACTCCCTGTGCCCTGTCACACACTAGTTGAAGAGACGGTTCAATAACCTCATCAAGTCTCCACCATCCTTCCACTCAATTCTTTCGAGAGAAACTTTTCCTCGAGAAAGGACCCGATTCTAGAAACAATCCATATTGCTTTCGGATCTGAATTAGGAGGTATACCCAACTGTTTTGGGTTTCCTATGAAGATGCATTTTATCCGCTTTGGGTTCGAGCTTATCAACCTGAAACTTTTTCATATAAGCGTCGCAGCCCCAAACTTTTAAGAAACGACAACTTAGGTTTCTCTAAACCATAATTCATATGGTGTCATCTCATCGGAATTACGTGGTGCCCTATTTAAAGTGAATGGGGTTGTCTCTAATGCCTAACCCATGAACGATAGTGGTAATTCGATAAGAGACATCATGGTACGCACCATATCCAATAGGGTGCAACTATGATGTTCGGACACACCATCACATTATGGTGTTCCAGGCGGTATTAATTGCGAAACAATTTCCACAATGTCTTAATTGTGTGCCAAAACTCGTAACTCAGATATTCATCTCTATGATCATATCATAGACATTTTATCCTCTTGTCACAATGATCTGCTACTTCACTCTGAAATTACTTGAACCACTCAATAATTCAGACTTGTGTTTCATCAAGTAAATATACTCAACATTTACTCGAATCATCTGTGAAGTAAGAACATAATGATATTCACTGCATGCCTCAGCACTCATTCGACTGCACACATCAAAATGTGTTACTTCCAACAAGTTGCTATCTTGTTCCATCTTACTGAAAATGATGCTTTTCAGTCATCTTGCCCATGTGGTATGATTTGCATATCTCAAGTGATTCAAAATCAAGTGAGTCCGAACGATCCATTTGCATGGAGTTTCTTCATGCATATACACCAATAGACATGGTTCGCATGTCTCAAACTTTTCAAAAACGAGTGAGTCCAAAGATCCATCAACATGGAGCTTCTTCATGCGTTTTATACCATTATGACTTACATGGCAGTGCCACAAGTAAGTGGTACTATCATTACTATCTTATATCTTTTGGCATGAAAATGTGTATCACTACGACCGAGATTCAATAAACCATTCCTTTAGGTGCAAGACCATTGAAGGTATTATTCAAAAATAGAGTAACCATTATTCTCCTTAAATGAATAACCGTATTGCGATAGACATAATCCAATCATGTCTATGCTCAACGCAAATACCAATCTCGATGGTAGAGGGAGCGTGCGATGCTTGATCATATCAACCTTGGAAACACTTCCAACATATATCGTCAGCTCACCTTTAGCTAGTCTCCGTTTATTCCGTAGCTTTTATTTCGAGTTACTAACACTTAGCAACCGAACCGGTATCCAATACCCTGGTGCTACTAGGAGTACTAGTAAAGTACACATTAACATAATGTATATCCAATATACTTCTATCGACCTTGCCAGCCTTCTCATCTACCAAGTATCTAGGGTAATGCTGCTCCAGTGGTTGTTCCCCTTATTACAGAAGCACTTAGTCTCGGGTTTGGGTTCAACCTTGGGTTTCTTCACTAGAGCAGCAGCTGAATTGCCGTTTCATGAAGTATCCCTTTGTTCCCTTGCCCTTCTTGAAACTAGTGGTTTCACCAACCATCAACAATTGATGCTCCTTCTTGATTTCTACTTTCGCGGTGTCAAACATCATGAATATTTCAAGGATCATCATATCTATCCCTGATATGTTATCGTTAATCACGAAGCTCTAGCAGCTTGGTGGCAATGACTTTGGGGAAACATCACTATCTCATCTGGAGGATCAACTCCCACTCGATTCAAGTGATTGTTGTGCTCAGACAATCTGAGCACAAGCTCAACGATTGAGCTTTTCTCCCTTAGTTTGCAGGCTAAGAAAATCGTCGGAGGTCTTATACCTCTTGACGTGGGCACGAGCCTGAAATCCCAATTTCAGCCCTCGAAACATCTCATATGTTCCACGACGTTTCGAAAACGTCTTTGGCGCCTCTACTTAAACCATTTAACTGAACTATCACGTAGTTATCAAAACGTGTATGTTCGATGTTCGAAACATCCACAAACGACGTTTGGGGTTCAGCACACTGAGCAGTGCATTAAGGACATAAGCTTTCTACTGTTCGCATAATCGCTACTATCAACTTTCAACTATATTTTCTCTAGGAACATATCTAAAACAGTAGAACTAAAGCGCGAGCTACGACATAATTTGCAAAAGGTCTTTTGACTATGTTCAGGATAATTAAGTTCATCTTATGAACTCCCACTCAGATAGACATCCCTCTGGTCATCTAAGTGATTACATGATCCGAGTCAACTAGGCCGTGTCCGATCATCACGTGAGACGGACTAGTCATCATCGGTGAACATCTTCATGTTGATCGTATCTACTATACGACTCATGCTCGACCTTTCGGTCTCCGTATTCCGAGGCCATGTCTGTACATGCTAGGCTCGTCAAGTTAACCCTAAGTGTTTTCGCTGTGTAAAACTGTCTTACACCCGTTGTATGTGAACGTAAGAATCCATCACACCCGATCATCACGTGGTGCTTAGAAGCGACGAACTGTAGCAACGGTGCACAGTTAGGGGAGAACACTTCTTGAAATTGTTGTAAGGGATCATCTTATTTACTACCGTCGTTCTAAGCTAACAAGATGCATAAACATGATAAACATCACATGCAATCAAATAGAGTAGTGACATGATATGGCCAATATCATATAGCTCCTTTGATCTTCATCTTCGGGGCTCCATGATCATCTTGTCACCGGCATGACACCATGATCTCCATCATCGTGTCTTCATGAAGTTGTCACGCCAACGACTACTTCTACTTCTATGACTAACGCGTTTAGCAATAAAGTAAAGTAGTTTACATGGCGTTCTTCAATGACACGCAGGTTATACAATAAATAAAGACAACTCCTATGGCTCCTGCCAGTTGTCATACTCATCGACATGCAAGTCGTGAATCCTATTACAAGAACATGATCAATCTCATACATCACATATATCATTCATCACATCCTTTTGGCCATATCACATCACATAGCATACCCTGCAAAAACAAGTTAGACGTCCTCTAATTGTTGTTTGCATGTTTTACGTGGCTGCTATGGGTTTCTAGCAAGAACGTTTCTTACCTACGCAAAACCACAACGTGATATGCCAATTTCTATTTACCCTTCATAAGGACCCTTTTCATCGAATCCGTTCCGACTAAATTGGGAGAGACTGGGACACGCTAGCCACCTTATGCAACAAGTGCATGTCAATCGGTGGAACCTGTCTCACGTAAGAGTACGTGTAAGGTCGGTCCGGGCCGCTTCATCCCACAATACCGTCGAAACAAGATTGGACTAGTAACGGTAAGCATATTGAACAACATCAACGCCCACAACTACTTTGTGTTCTACTCGTGCAAAGAATCTACGCAATAGACCTAGCTCATGATGCCACTGTTGGGGAACGTAGCAGAAATTCAAAATTTTCCTACGTGTCACCAAGATCTATCTATGGAGAGACCAGCAACGAGTAGAAAGAGAGTGCATCTACATACCCTTGTAGATCGCTAAGCGGAAGCGTTCAAGTGAACGGGGTTGATGGAGTCATACTCGTCGTGATTCAAATCACCGATGATCAAGTGCCGAACGCACGGCACCTCCGCGTTCAACACACATACAGCCCGGTGACGTCTCCCAAGCCTTGATCCAGAAAGGAGAGAGGGAGAGGTTGAGGAAGACTCCATCCAGCAGCAGCACAACGGCGTGGTGGTGGTGGAGGAGCGTGGCAATCCAGCAGGGCTTCGCCAAGCACCGCGGGAGAGGAGGAAGACATGGGAGAGGGGAAGGGCTGCGCCAGAACTTCGTGTATAGCTCCCATGCGCCTCCCCACTATATATAGGGGCGGAGGGGCTGGTTTCTTGCCCTCCAAGTCCATTGGGGCGTTGGCCAAGGTGGGAGGAAAGAAATCTCATTATTTCCTTCCCCACCGATTGTTATCCCCCCTTTTTAGGGATCTTGATCTTATCCCTTCGGGATATGATCTTATTCATTCTAAGGGGGGATCTTGGTGCGCCTTGACCAGGGGTGTGTGGCCTTGCCCCCACTACCCACGTCCATGTGGGTCCCCCCATGCAGGTGGGCCCCACTCCGGAACCTTCTAGAACCTTCCCGGTACAATACCGAAAAATCTCGAACATTTTCCGGTGGCCAAAATAGGACTTCCCATATATAAATCTTTACCTCCGGACCATTCCGCAACTCCTCGTAACGTCCGAGATCTCATCCGGGACTCTGAACAACATTCGGTAACCACATACAAACTTCCTTTAAAACCCTAGCGTCATCGAACCTTAAGTGTGTAGACCCTACGGGTTCGGGAGACATGTAGACATGACCGAGACGTTCTCCGGTCAATAACCAACAGCGGGATCTGGACACCCATGATGGCTCCCACATGTTCCACGATGATCTCATCGGATGAACCACGATGTCAAGGACTTAATCAATCCCGTATTCAATTCCCTTTGTCTATCGGTATGTTACTTGCCCGAGATTCGATCGTCGGTATCCAATACCTTGTTCAATCTCGTTACCGGCAAGTCACTTTACTCGTTCCGTAACACATCATCCCGTGATCAACTCCTTGGTCACATTGCGCATATGATGATGTCCTACCGAGTGGGCCCAGAGATACCTCTCCGTTTACACGGAGTGACAAATCCCAGTCTCGATCCGCATAAAACAATAGATACTTTCGGAGATACCTGTAGTGCACCTTTATAGTAACCCAGTTACGTTGTGACGTTTGATACACCCAAAGCACTCCTACGGTATCCAGGAGTTACACGCTCTCATGGTCGAAGGAAGAGATACTTGACATTGGCAAAGCTCTAGCAAATGAACTACACGATCTTTTGTGCTAGTCTTAGGATTGGGTCTTGTCCATCACATCATTCTCCTAATGATGTGATCCCGTTATCAACGACATCCAATGTCCATAGCCAGGAAACCATGACTATCTGTTGATCACAACGAGCTAGTCAACTAGAGGCTCACTAGGGACATATTGTGGTCTATGTATTCACACGTGTATTACGATTTCCGGATAATACAGTTATAGCATGTATAAAAGACAATTATCATGAACAAGGAAATATAATAATAATACTTTTATTATTGCCTCTAGGGCATATTTCCAACAGTCCGGATGTTTTATGTCTCTGATGAATCCGGCCTCTTGTAGTTTAGCTAGCTTCTCTCCCATGGCTTGTCTCTTGGGTTTGGAGATATGCCGAAGAGCCTGCTTGACAGGCTTGAATCCTTTTAGGATGTTAAGGCTGTGCTCGGCCAGCCTGCGTGGGATTCCTGGCATGTCTGAAGGGTGCCAGGCAAAAATGTCCCAATTTTCGCGTAGGAATTCTCGTAGTGCGGCGTCTACATCAGGGTTTAATTGCGCCCCGATGGAGGCCGTTTTTGTAGGGTCCGTTGGGTGGACTTGGAATTTGACTATTTCGTCCGCAGTCAGTTCTTCGGCCGCTAGGGCTTCAGATAGTGCCTCAAGGGCCAATGCGGCTGTCTTGTTTTTGGCGCGGAGTGCTATGTCCGGGTCACTAGCAAGAGTGATGATCCCGTTGGGTCCGGGCATTTTGAGCTTCATGTACCCGTAATGGGGTATAGCTTGAAAAATTGTGAATGCCTCTCGCCCTAATAGATCGTGGTATCCGCTGCTGAACGGGGCCACTTGAAACATGACTTCCTTTGATCTGTAATTATCCGGCGTGAACACCACATCCAGTGTGATTTTTCCTGTACAACACGCTTCCCGATTGGGATTATTCCTCTAAAGGTTGTGTTGCTTCGCTCAATGCGGCTCCAGTCTATTTCCATTTTTCAAAGGGTTCCCTCATAAATGAGGTTCAATCCGCTGCCACCGTCCATGAGTACCTTGTTAAGTCGAAAGTCGTCCACTATTGGACTGAGGACCAATGCGGCTGGTGCTCGGGCTGTTCGGAATTTAGGTTCATCACTGGCATTAAAGGTAATAGTCGTGTCACACCATGGGTTTATTGTTGCTACTTGGTAGACTTCGGCAAGGCTGCGGAGTGTTCGTTTCCGCATATTATTTGATGCGTAAGTCTCGAAGACTGTTAATACCGTACTCGTATCCCTGGGTGGTGCTCTGTGAATTCTGGAGTTAGAAGCTCCTCGCCACTTCTGGCCACCTGCCGGAGTATCCAACATGCTCTAAGGCTATGAGTTGGTGTGGCGCCCTCTGTACTATAAATTTTACAGGGTCCATTGAGCCATCCCCCTAGTACGGTTCCATGCCCTATAGAGGGTTTTTGCATTTTGGTGTTTAATCCAGGTGCCTGGCGATAATGCACCATTTTATTTCGGACTAGGGTTGTATTCAGGGCCAGATTCTCCCAAAATTTTATTTCGGTTTTCCATGCGCTTTCCACCGCACAGTACTTTCGTACTATGGATGCCAAGTCGACGAAGCGTGTAATTTCACGGCGACTTATGGCGTTGAGGATTCCCTTGTTCATGCAATTATTGCAGAAGAATGAAATTCCATCCTCCTCGCGGCAGTCCTCTATGCTATTCATAACCAGGAGGAATCTGGCCCAGTAATGGTGTACTGTTTCTGCGGGCTCTTGCCGAATTTGGGATAAATCCCATATATTTGGGTGGGCGGGTGGAATTAAATCCGGAACCTCGCCCAATCTGAGACTAAGGGGCCAAGGAGTTTCCGAGCTAAGAAGCTTGGGTTCTTGGGTATCGTCCAATGAATCTAGCCCGCTGCTTGACTTTAGGTTCAAGGCTTGCGTGACGTCCTCCCCTCCGCGGGTATCCGGCTTGGAGGGATCGGGAATCCAGACATAACTAGTCCTTAACATAGATAAAGGCTTGCCGCATTGTTCCTCCACCACCGCAACGTGGTGGGTGACCCGGGGAGAGTTAATCTCTCACAGATCGGGTTTAAGCCCAATCTGATCGTAGTCTGTAGCGACTCCCAGGGCAGTGATGTGATCCAAGAGCTCGTTTAAGGAAGAGAGCTCCATCGAATCTAGCTGCTCGATGAGTTCTGAGTTGACGTGGAGATTGATTTCGATGACCCGAGAAGTCATCGTCGGTGTGGCGGCCGAACAGGCGGTCATAAGAAAACCGCCTAGCTGGAGAGTTTGGCTGATAGCCAAAGCTCCTTTAGCAATAGTGCCGTCTTTAAAGACGGGATGAGGCATCCTTCCTGATGGCGACGGCACAGCGGAACTCTCAATGAAAGCACCAATGTCAGTGTCAAAACCGGCGGATCTTGGGTAGAGGGTCCCGAACTGTGCGTCTAGGCGGATGGTAACAGGAGACAAGGGACACGATGTTTTTACCCAGGTTCGTTCCCTCTCGATGGTGGTAAAACCCTACTCCTGCTTGATTAATATTGATGATATAGGTAGTACAAGAGTAGATCTACCACGAGATCAGAGAGGCTAAAACCTAGAAGCTAGCCTATGGTATGATTGTTGTTCGTCCTACGGACTAAAACCCTCCGGTTTATATAGACACCAGAGAGGGCTAGGGTTACACAGAGTCGGTTACAATGGGAGGAGATCTACATATCCGTATCACCAAGCTTGCCTTCCACGCCAAGGAAAGTCCCATCCGGACACAGGACGAAGTCTTCAATCTTGTATCTTCATAGTCCAGGAGTCCGACCAAAGGTTATAGTCCGTCTATCCGGACACCCCCTAATATGGGACTCCCTCACCTGGTATCACTCCTTTAAAGGTAGTGTTATTTAGGGTGATTCTTGATGGGTCTATCCCCATTTTGTGGACAGTGTCCTAATATATCAGGTTTAGACTACTGCCGCCGTCCATAAGGACTCGAGTGAGATGGTATCCGTCAATTATTAGGTCGAGCACCAAGTCTGCCGAGCCTTCGTGCCGGATACTAGTCAGATGGTCCCTACGATCGAAGGTGATCGGGCAGGCTGACCAGCGATTGAATTTGGGGGCGACGGGCTCCACAACATATATGTCCCAGAGTGTGCGTTCTCTTTGGAATGTGAGTTGCGTAAATCATATTCACTATTTTGACTTCTGGTGGGAATTTTTCTGTCCCCCAGTGTTCGGCTGGCGAAGCTCATCCTAGTCCTCGCTTGGTGTCTCCCTCTCCTTGTGTTCGACATTTAGCTTGCCGGCCTGCTTAAAAACCCAGCACTCTCTGTGGGTGTGGTTTGCAGGTTTTTCGGGGGTGCCATCGATCTGACATAATTTGTCCAGAATCTTATTTAGGCTGGACGGTCCACCTCTGCTGCCTTTAAATGGCTTCTTCTGTTGACCGGGTCGAGAGCCCCTGAATCCGGCCTTTACCGTCGTGTTATCTAGGTTGCTTTCATTGTTTCGACGCTTGTTTTTGTTGCGTCGCGGCTTCCCATTGCCATCTCTGACTTCGGATGTGCCTGGGTCGCTGGTGCCACTACGGGCCAGCCAACTGTCCTCGCCCGCGCAAAAACGGGTCATGAGGCTCGTTATAGCTGCCATTGTCCTTGGCTTTTCCTGGCCGAGGTGTCTGGCAAGCCATTCGTCCCGGACACTGTGCTTGAATGCTCCTAAGGCTTCGGCATCTGGGCAGTCAATGTTTTGATTCTTCTTAGTAAGAAATATGTTCCAAAGTTTTCGAGCTGACTCTCCGGGCTGTTGAATTATGTGACTTAGACCGTCAGCGTCCGGAGGTCGGACATAGGTCCCTTGAATATTGGCCCTAAAAGCATCCTCAAGTTCTTCCCAACTTCCAATTGAGTTTTCAGGAAGGCTTTTCAACCAGTGTTGAGCTGGTCCTTTCAATTTGAGGAGTAGGTATTTAATGGCGTTGAGATCGTCTCCGCGAGCCATGTGGATATGAAGGATGAAGTCCTCAATCCAGACCCCAGGGTCTGTCATTCCGTCGTATGCCTCTATATTCACGGGTTTAAATCCTTCTGGAAATTAATGGTCCAGCACCTCATCGGTGAAGCATAGGGGATGTGCGGCACCCCTGTATTTGGACGCATCGTGGCATGCTGTCGACGGTTGTTCTGTTCGATTTTGATTCCATGCTTGTATTCGATCAATGCAATTGTTTTGGTAGCTCTGATCCTGTGCTGAAGTGTGCTTCCTAGATCCATAAATGGACCTTGCCATACCGGACTTTTTGTTCAGGAGCTCACGTAAATTGTGTGCTGACTTGTGTGCGGCATCATTTGCCGTCTTGTCACGGACACGGGGTGGTCTGTCCGGCTGATCGGTCATTTTCAGTTGAATGGGCTCTATGGCCTCGTCGTCGAATTCGGGCAGCAGCTTGCGCTTTGGATAGCTCTTTGTGTGACGATCGCTGCCGTATTTTTCTATGTCGAGTAATTTGTTCCACCAGCGGTTGAGCGTATCCTGTGGGGCCTTGAGCCTTTGCTTCTGCTTTTTGAGGCTCCTCGCGGTGGCAATAAGCCTTCTATGGAGGTTCTCTTGTTCCAAGAGTTTTTCTGGGATGATGAGTGCATCATCGTCCGTGCTGTTCTCCTCTCCGGAGACAAGTTGTTGAATTTTACCCTCGGGATTGGCGTTACCTGACGTCGGCTCCGGACTATTTTCAACGTCCACTAGCTCACCCTGCTCTGTTGCTGGGTCCATGGGGTCGTCGTTTCCTTTGGAATAACCCGGGGTATTATTATTTCTTGCGCTGTTGTCGCTCTTTTTATTGTGGCGGGATTTAGAGCGGCGTCTACGACGCCGCTTTGGTGGCTTATCGAGGGGAGTATCCTTTGTTGCATCGTCACCATCGCCTTCTTTTGGTGTGTCCACCATATATATATCGTATGATGAGGTGGCAGTCTAGCGCCTAGTGGATTGTGGTTCCTGTTCTTCTCCTACATCGTCATAAATACCGTCGACGTCTTCAGAGTCGAAATCGAGCATGTTGGTTAAGTCATCGACAGTGGCTATGAAGTGGGTGGTGGGTGGGGAAAGAATTTTTTGTCGTTCGCTTCCGACTCGAGCCAGACATAGTTCGTCCAAGAATCTCTCGACAAGGAAAGAGACCTTAATGAGTTCAGCACATCACCTAAGGGCGAGTGCTGAAAAATATCCGCGGCGGTGAACTCCATGACCGGTGCCCCATCAGATTTGATAGGCACGGATGCACGCGGTTCGGATCCTGCAGCCAGAGACGAGTCCGAGGGTCTGATGACACCACTCTCATAGGAGGCGGGATCAGTGTTTGGCTCCGACGCCGATGAGTGTGCGGCCTCCATGGCGGGGTCCATCCACCCACCCTCGGAAGGCACGATCTACTCCGGATTGATTCCCGGCGCCACCACAAGCGCGATCTCCCGAATACTGTGTGACGGCAGATCGAAGTCATGTCGTCGTGACCGTTCGGCGCACCTGTCATGGGCTCGAATCCGTCGAAGATCAAGTCTCCGCATATGTCGGCATTATAGTTTAAGCTTCCAATCCTGACCTGATGGCTAGGGGCGTAGCTCTTGATCTGCTCCAGATGGCCAAGCGAGTTGGCCCGCAGTACGAAGACGCCGAATACGAAGATTTGTCCGGGGAGGAAAACCTCCCCCCTGGACCATATCGTTGAAGATGATCGAAGGAGCAATCAAGCCTTACAGCGACAACATAGTGGAACTCTCAATGAAAGCACCAATGTCGGTGTCAAAACCGGCGGATCTTGAGTAGGGGGTCCCGAACTGTGCATCTAAGGGTAATGGTAACAGGAGGCAGGGGACACGATGTTTTACCCAGGTTCGGGCCCTCTCGATGGAGGTAATACCCTACTTCCTTCTTGGTTGATCTTGATGATATGAGTATTACAAGAGTTGATCTACCACGAGATCATAGAGGCTAAACCCTAGAAGCTAGCCTATGATTATGATTGTTGTTGTCCTACGGACTAAACCCTCCGGTTTATATAGACACCAGAGGGTAGCAGCAGCAAGCAAGGTGTTGACTAATTAATGAAGTAGCGGCAGCAAGAGACTATTAAACTGCCTTGAAGCAAAGGGTAGGAAGAAGATTTCTGCAGCAAAGAAAAGTGACAAGAGAGCTCAAATAAAGGCACCACCTGTAGGAAGAGTCATCGTGCTCGATGGGAACATAGTGCCACTTCGACACATGCAATGTAGTGTGTGCAAAAAGGTTGCAGGACTCAGCAAGCTCACCTGTCCAACAGTCTTAGAAAGAAACAATGCAGAGGAGGTCAAGCAACCCAAAGTTCAAAAACAACAGCCCAAACGAACAAAACAAGGGACCACACCCACAAAAAGCAAGCAACAGACTTTGTGGCATATGCAAGGAGTATGAACCACATAATGCAAGAACATGCCTGAAGCGCGCTGATGCTGAAAAGATAAGAAAAAAGCTAGAGAAGAAACAATATGCAAAACCTAGAGCCAGCAACAAGAAAGTGGTGGAAGATGAAGAGGAAGACAAAGATGAAGACACCGTCCAAGAATAGGAAGAGGGAGAGGAAGTGGAATATGAGGAGGAAGAGGAAGAGGATGATGAATAGGAAGAGGATGATGAAGATGAAGAGGAAAAAGGAAGAGGTACATATCAAGCAAAAACCACTACTACCAAAGCCTAGGAGGAGCGCAAGGCTGATGAATAGTTAGACTAGGTCAATTAAACAAAGCAAACTTATGTCATGTCAACATGCAGGATGTTATTCCACTTTCGAAACAGTATTTTAGGAGAAGAAGCTTACTTGAACTTCTATTGTTGAACTTTCAAAGAAATTATATAGTAGAAATTCAAGTAAGCTTACTGGAGAAGTCCTGGTATAGTATGACAGGAGGTGCTGGTGATGTATTGCATGAAAGAGCAAGCATTAATAAAATGAAAAAAATACATTGTAAAGTTCAAGTAATATTTCTGCAGAAGTCCTGGTATAGTATGAGAGGAAGTGATGTGCTAGTGATTTATTCCATAAGTGTGCAAGCAAGAATACAAATGAAAAAATATACACTATGAAGTTCAAGTAAGCTTGCAGTGGAAGTTCTTTTATATTATGACAGGATGTGCTAGTGTTGTATTCCATAAAAGAGAAATCATGAATAATTATACAGTCTGAAGTTCAGGTCAGCTTACAAAAGAAGTTCTGGTATATAAATCGATGTAGGAAAAAATATGCTTACAAAAAAAGTATTGACGTATGAACTAAGGTTAGCAAGCCTAAGACAACGCGTTCAGATGTGAAGTTTCTGTTTGGATACGTGCAGAAGGTCATCTTGAATGCTGACAAAAAGATAAAGAAACGTAAAGGAGTGTATGACAATACTTTTGCACGAAGTTATAGTTGAAAACCATTTGCAGTTGAAAAATCACAAAAAAGCACATATAGATTCTCTGCAAAAGGCTACATATTGGTTGAATTAAAAAATAACAATACATTACACAACACAGAAAATCCTCTCCCATCTGAAACCAATAGCCCAGCGAGATCTCAATCATTAGTTCAAGTAAAAGATCATATGTTGCGGCACAAAAATTAAACAACAAAAAACGTCAGTTCAACCATAGCCCAGAGAGAAGTTCAAGAACATACTCCGGGAAAAAACATACAACACATTGATACTGAAAATGATGCAGTACATTCACAAGAAAAATCATTCCATTACCAGATACATTTGTCCTCAATATCTTAAAATAATAGTGCTGCAGCTATAGATACACAAATTACTAAACCATTCTTACAATCAAATCTTTACGAAATCATTCCAATCATTATCAAACCTAAATCTCTACGAAATCAAATCTACAGTGAAACTAATGCTTGGAATTCACGGGCCCAAGGACCGGATCTCGGCAGGAAGCTCTGTACGCAAGACTTCATTTTTGTCACTAAAGATTAGAGTGTGCATGAACTCGGCCTTCCAGTCATCTGCAGTAGCCTGCAAACATGAAATGAATAGATGGTTTAGTAAAGGACAACTAAAACCACAACAGGAGCGTCTCAGCAAAAAAACACAACAAAAATGAAAGATGAGACAAAGCATACCTTCACATCACCAAAATCATCAACAAGCTCATCGCCATCATATGTAGAGAAGAACTTCACGACAAAGAAACCACAGTCATTATTCACTTGCTTTGGAACATCGATAGAGGTCGGCCTCTTTGCAATATTCACCCAGTTAGGCTGCTTGCTCGCTTTGTACGCAGCCTTGCCGTACACCTCCTCGAGCAACCCAACAAATCTCTTGATCTGCCAGAAATGACAAATAAGATGAAATCAAAAACATGTTAACCAAAATAGTTAAGTTCAGGTACATAAAAGCGACACCTGCATAAGATCCAGCTAAACAAATACCAGAAGTTCAAGTATCAAATGATAGCCAGTTCAAGCAGTATTACCAAAGCAGAGACAGAAAGATATTTTGTCAATGGAAGGCATAATAAACTTCGTGTCAAACAAGAAAATATGAAAGGAGGTTCAGGCTTAGAAACACTCACGATAGTTCGTGACATTGCCTTATTACTATAAGGAAGTGAATCAAGGATGTCAATGCTCCCACGATATCTATTCAACACATACACACTGTAGTGCGCTACTGTGTTAATTGGCTTGAATAGTATCAAAAAAAACCTGCCAAGAATGAAAGAAATGGTGAACACGGACTATAAAGCATAGGTATTGAACAACCGGGATGAACACAAACTTCTTGAAAAACTCAGCAAAAGGATGTACATTAAATTAAAAAAAGCAAAGAGTTATGAAAACCTAACGAGCTTTGCGTTAATAAGGTCTTCTTCATTGGGAACAAACATTGGGAGGAGTTTAGCAAATTTTTTTTGCATCAAATTGGAACTGTTGCAGCGAAAAAATCATACTCTAGGCAGTACTGTGCATTCACAAAAACAGAATTAAAACAACCTCCCAAATGCCACTACACCAAAACTAGAGCAAAAAAGGGAGACCGGGGTGCAATGAACTAAAACCTGTATGAAGTAGGGACTAAGTACAACCCTCTCAGCAGAAGAGAAGATATCAGAGGTCTCTGGCTTATCCTTCCACAAGTTTATGAGATAATCCATTACATCTCCTTCCATCAGCTGCCCTTCACCAAAAAGAGTATAAAGGACACGTCCTGTGAGGTCAATCACATTCCCAGGGATGGTAAACTTGCAGTAGCTTGTCCTGCAGATTAGAAAGGATGGGAAAAAATATATTAGAAGTTCATATACTAATACAACAGAAGTTCAGAAACTATAACTCCAAAGGCAAGGAGAAATGAACAAAAGGTCAGGTATTAATACAATAGAAGTTCATAAACTATAACTCCAAAGGCAAGGAGAAATGAGCAGAAGTTCATATACTAATACAACAAAAGTTCAGAACAAAGTAGCATCTCTAGCAGGAACAAAAGTAAGAAGAAGAAAACTCACTCAGAATGCTTCTCCAGACCATCATCACTAAGCACATATTGTTTCACACTCCGGGCCTTAGATAGATGAGGGTAAATGTATTTATTTAGGGGAGCAACACTAGAACACCACTTCAAAGGCAATCTCGATGCTCTCTTGGAGGAAGTTATGTTGCCAGACTCAACTGCCGGTTTCCTCCTGGTGATGACAGCATTCTTCCCACCTCTCCCATCAATAGTACTAGCAGCAGATTTGCCATTCTTCGGGTAAGCAATCTTCTCAAAATCATCATCCGACGAAATCACCTTTGCTTCGACTGCACCAACCTTCCTGGAGCAATGGGTGTTTGGAGCACCACAAATACAGACAACCTGGTACCCCAACTTGAAAGGAATAAGGGTTTGAGTGCTATCATCTTCTCTCGGAGTTGTACTAATCGATTCCTCCCTAGGCTGGTATTCCTGTGACCTGAGGAGTGAGTAGTGATAATAAGTCAAGTGCAACGGCTCCACTTTCAAAGAAAAGGAAGACAAAAAAGACCATTAAATATAACTGAAGTTCAGGTATAGCACAATGTACAGTCCAACTAATATAGATGACATGGTTACTAGTAAAGTTGACCTAAAAAAATGTGTTGCAGTTAAAAACTAAATGAAGTTCAAGCACAACCCAAGGCGCAGTTCAAGATAAATTAATGAATTGGAAAACATTCAACTACACCTAACAAAAGCATAAAAAGGTATGATCTCTGAAGTTCAAGTAGAAGAAATGCTCCTGTCCAAGTATGCAATGAAAGGAAAAAAAATACTAAAACAAAATACACAAGGAAAATAAAAAAGATAAAAATGAAGTTCATGTAGAATAAAAGATGAAGTACATGCAAGTAGTACAAGTGTCAAGGCTTACATGTACAGTAAGCAAATAGACCTTGGAAGTCTATTCCAAACAGGTTAGAAGAAGCAATTGAGTACAACCGTGTCTTTCTAATGTAACATCCCAATTTTTCAATTTGGAATGTTATACACTAGATCATCAATGCATATCATATTTTTATTTGCTTTTCGTTTGATCCTAGAAATTCTAAGCAACTCAAGGACCCTCGAAGAGAGATTTCGTTATTTTCATATTTGAGTTTTCTCGAATTTTGAAAATAGGATCATTTGATTTTCTTTATTTTATCTTCAATTATCTCAATTATAAAAATATAAGAGAGGGAATAAAATGACTTTCCCAAAATAAAGAAATATTGAGGATTTAATAAAAAAATCAAATAAGTTTTATTCTGGAGTTTTTGCTATTTTATTTGAATTTAGGAAAAATTGCACATTTTTAAAACTGCATTTTAGGGCCAAGAAAATGTTCATCTCGTTCTAAATATTTTATTTAGACGGTGAAAATTTGTTTTGGCATTTTTAGATTTTAATTATTTTTGTAGGATTTTTTCTTAGTTTGGTGGAATTATTTAAAAAAAATCTCCGCGCCCGACTGGGCCGAAGGCCCAGCCGAGCCAGGCCGACCCGCGCAAGCGCCACCGCCTCCCGCCGCCGTCTCGCCGCCGGACTAGAGGAGTCCGACCCCGAGCCGCCGCCGCCTTGCCCCTTCACCAAGCCGGCCGAGCCCCCCCTCCCCCCCTCTTAAATACCCCGCCGCCGCCTTGCCCCTTCGCCACCCGACCCGCCCCGCTGCCGCCAGCCCACCTC
>NC_041387.1:584453109-584461129 GCF_002162155.2 Triticum dicoccoides
CGCCAGCCGCAGCAGCCGCTCCCGCCGCCGCAGCCCCGCCACCAGGCGCTGTCCCGCCGCTCAGCCGGAGCCGCCGGAGCCCCAGCCGGAGCCGAGCCGGAGGTATTAACCGCCGCTGCCGCCGTGGTCCCTTTTTAAAACAAAACCCGATCTGGTTTTTCTTTAGAAACCATAGATTCTTTTTTTTAAATAGATCGGTTCTATTTTTTCGGTTTATTTTTTTAGCGAGCGTTCGCCCGTTCGTTCGTTTTAGCGAACAAATTCGCCATTTAGTTTCAGTTAACGAACGTTTGTTCATTAATCTGTTGGTCAGTTTTCTTTTTCTTAGATTTTCCGCGGTTATTTCTGATCGTGATTTCTGATCCGATTTTCGTTCTAGCATAACTTTTCGCTCGTTTATCGGAATCAGGCGATTCAAGCGCCTAGAGTTTCGTCTCGAAACCCTCTTTCCGTTTAACCAACTCAAACAAATTTTTTCTACTGTAAAATTTGACTTAGATCCACATTAGTAAACGAAGCTTGTTTCTTTCGCCGTTTGACTTTCGTTGCTTCGTTCGATCTGATTCTTTTTGCAAACCGGAGTTCTTAAGTTGAACTTTCTGGTTAGATCTCTTATTTGAGTTTTTCCCATGCATTAGATGAGTACTTATTGTATGCTTGTTTGTTTGTGATAGAGTACCCGGAGTGCGCCGCTTTCTACTTTGAATCTCTAGGTTTCGCGGATCATCAGCAAGGCAAGTAACACTTTGATCATACCTCTTTACTACCCAGTTTTATTGCATTAGATCAACCCTCAAACAATTGCATGGTTAGGATCTGATTAATATGTGGTTTTTAGGAAGTAGATGAGGTAGTACCTATCACCTGTTTTATTATCAAACCCCTGGGAGTTACTCTATGTTTGCTTATTATGCCATGCTATGCTAGTAGACGTGGATTGGGTGAGTGTATCCATGAAAGATGTGAGATTGTTAATTAATGGTTTATTTAAGGTGGCAACTTAAACACACATCTGGGTGGATTGAGGCACCTGGGTATTCCAGCGATTGCCTATTTTCTTTATGGACCGCCACCCAGGCTTAAAAGGATCATGAGATTATTCATGATAGAAACTTCCGTGTGCAGCCACAACCTACTATGGGCTCTAGCATAGTTGACTAAGTCGTGCGAACTCTTAAAGTGGTAGACTAGCAGATGTAGGGGATGTAGGTTGGTACTGTCTACCCGATCGTAAGGTGCTACCGCTTCTGAAAGACTATGTCTTGGTCATCCGTTTCTCAAACATCATGTAGTGCGAGAACCCCAAAGGGAGGAGATCGAGTCTTGTGGGGAAAAGTGCGCAAACCTCTGCAGATTGTATAAACTAATCATGGTTAGCCGTGTTCCTGGTTATGGACATCTTGAGTATCTAGTACTTGGATTATCATGTGAATCTCATCATGTTACTTTAATTAATATTGTTGGGTTTTAATGATGATGCTTAATTGGGATTGAGAATGTTGTCAACCATTCTCAATGTTTAACAACCACCATGATAGTTAAATAAAATTTATTCCTTTGCAGTAGGGAAAATTTGGCTTTATGCAAAACTATAACCATAGATCTTTCCACCAGCCATATTATGCATGTAGTGTAGCTTTATTCCTTCATTACTCTCTATGTGTTACATTGCCAGCATATTCCATGTGCTGATCCGTTTTCGGGCTGCAACGTTCATGTTGTAGACTTTTCAGACGACGAGTAAGGTGCCTTAGGTCGTGGTTCTATACTCACTGATGCCGTTGGAGTTGATGGACTCACTTATCTTCCAAGCCTTTCGCTGTTATCGTTATTAGATGGCCTTAAGCCATATTTATTGTAATAAGTTCTCTTTGGAGACATCCGATGTAATAAATCCTTCAAGTATAAATCCTTCAAGTATTGTGCGTGTCAGCATTACTGATCCAGGAATGACATTAAGCACAGATATCAGACTGTTTGAGGTCTGGTCGCTACAAGAAGGTATCAGAGCACACACTGGCTGTAGGACACGACCACTAAGCTAAAACCCTAGATCACTATTCTATCTTCTCATTTCTGACTCCTCATCTTTTCTACTCTTTTAGGATGGTGGATGCAAGGAACAAGTTCAGGCAACCGGATGAAGATACACCCTTTGGACGTCACTTGAAGGAAGTCACTAGATACCTAAACATCGGAGTACCAAGCTTCACCGGGACCTACAATGCCACTTTACCTGAAGAGGAGCGTTGGATGATTCAAGTTCAAGTTCCAGGAAGGACATTCATGCCCGTCACTGAGCCCATAGAGTTTTCCTTTGATGCACCAACTTGGAGTCTAGGAAAGAGCATGGCAGCCCACATCACAATGGGACCTATTGGAGAAGTTTACCACAAGGATCTCAAGGATACTATCTACCAGATTTGTGGGCGCCGCGATGAGAAATGGGAGATGATCAGCGCTAGGAAGGATAGATTAATTGCAGCTTTCATCCAGGAGTTAAACCAGCACATTCATCGCCAGGATCACAGATTTGGAGGAAGAACTCAAGTCTACACGTGATGGATATGAGGAGGAAATAGCAACACTAGTGGAGAAGAACGATGATCTGAAGAAGAAGCTAAAAGTATTCATGGGATTTACCGCAACTAGAGGAGAAGACAAAGATTGCACCTGTCCAGAGAACTACATCATCATCGACGACACCGACTCGGACCCAGACGATAGCGATGATTACTATGTTGATGAAGCTGGAGCAGATATCATGGAGTCTTCATCGGAGCAGTTTTTCGAGTCAACCACCATAACAGTAGTAGTATTTCCCCATGTATCTAGTATAGTCCGAGCACTTTTGTAACGATAGATAGACCATTGTATGCCCTTGCTTGATTGAATGAAGTGATTTTGTTTGCATTTGTATCATGTGCATATGGGTAGTGTTTTCCCTCTAGACCTCATTCTATTCTATATTCTCATCTTTTCTAAACCCTCAGATGCCTCTGAGACGTGAGAATGGATTTGCTTTCCCACCGGAGCTCACTCAGTTGATCCAGTAGCAAAATGCCTTGATGCAGTTGCTAGTCGAGAATCAGAATCAGTGGAACAACAACAACAACAACCCACCACCACCACCACATGTTGATCACTTAACCCGTTTTCTTAGGCTGAATCCGCCGGTGTTCTCCAGTAGCACCGAGCCGATTGTTGCAGATGATTGGATCCGCAAGACAGCAAGGGAGTTGACCATTGCAGGATGCACAGATGCGGAGAGGGTGCGTTTTGCCACACATCAGCTGGAAGGACCCGCAGTATCATGGTGGGAGAATTTCACAGCCACTTATCCTATCGACACTGTCACATGGGATCAGTTTCAGCAGGCTTTCCGTGCTGCCCATGTTTCAGCAGGAGCTATGTCCATGAAGAAGCGTGAGTTTCGCAACTTGCGCCAAGGAGGACGGACAGTTGGCCAGTATGTGGATGACTTTAGTAAATTAGCATGTTATGCCCCTGATGATGTTGCTACCAATGCAGCTAAGCAAGAGAAGTTTCTGGAAGGACTGAATGATGAGCTGAGCATGTAGTTGATGGTAGCAACTTTCAACAACTACCAGGAGTTGGTAGACCGTGCTCTTATGATTGAAGGGAAGCAGCAGCAGATTGAAAACCGCAAGAGGAAGTATGGACAAGGGAAGTACAATTCTGGAGCTCAGCAGAAGCCATGTTTACCCCAAAATCGGGAGGACATTTCCAGCATACCCATGGAGAAGGTAGCTCACACAATCATAATGGCCCCAAGAATGGTAACGTGAATGGAGGAAGCAACAGCCAGAACCGTACCAACCCGTCAACCCCAGCCAAGAGAGACCTGAGCCAAATCACTTGTTATAAGTGTCAGAAAACTGGACATTATGCCAATGAATGTCCTGAAGCCCAGAATGGAAATGGCAATGGAAGCTCAGGGAAGAAGCCGAACCCTTTCGATAGGGGACAGGTGAACCATGTTAACGTGGAGGAGGTTGAAGCTCAGCCAGATGCAGTAATATGTAAGTTTTTGGTTAAGGCATTTACTACACTCGTTCTTTTTGATACTGGTGCATCGCATTCATACATGGATTTGTGGATAAGTATAAACTGCCAACCCACCCATGTTAGTAACCTCACCTGGAGTGATCGGTTACCATTAAGGATTGGTAACTACGTGTTTCCCTCGGACCTAATAGTTTTGGAATCGCAAGGATTGGATGTGATATTAGGCATGGATTAGTTATCGAAGTATGGAGGGAACATTGAATGCGCTAGTAATATGATTTTGCTTACAATGCCAGAAGGAAGAAGGATCATGTATGTATCCCGGCATGTGCCGAAGAGGGCTCAAGTAAATTCCTTATCAGGAGTTGTGCAGGAGGAAGTACCAGTGGTGAAGGATTTCCCTGACGTATTTCTAGAGGAGTTGCCAGGCATGCCACCGGATAGAGACACTGAGTTTTTGATTGAGCTTTTGCCAGGCATAGGGCCAATATCTAAGAGACCATACAGGATGCCTGCAAAAGATTTGGAAGAGATTAAGAAGCAGATTAAAGAGTACTGGATAAAGGATATATTCACCCAAGTTCTTCGCCTTGGGGATCGCCGGTACTTCTAGTGGAGAAGAAGGACGGATCATTGAGGATGGTTGTTGATTATCTAGGATTGTATGCCGTAACAATCAAGAACAAGTACCCACTGCCGATGATCAATGATCTGTTTGACCAATTGCACGGAGCTAAGGTATTTTCCAAGATCAATTTGCGATCATGATACCATCAGTTGAAGATTTGAGAGCAGGATATACCTAAGACGGCTTTTACCACTAGGTATGGGCTGTACGAGTACACCGTTATGTCATTTGGTCTAACTGACGCACCTGCCTATTTCATGAACATGATGAACAAGGTGTTTATGGAGTTTCTGGATAAGTTCGTCGTGGTGTTCATTGATGATATTTTGGTCTACTTGAAGAACAAAGAGCATTTGCGTTTGGTACTTGAGAAACTCAGAGAACATCAGTTATACGCCAAGTTCAGCAAATGTGAGTTTTGGTTGAAGGAAGTTGGATTCCTCGGACATGTCATATCCGGAGAAGGAATAGCAGTATATCCCACCAAGGTTGTCACTGTGATAAATTGGGTAGCACCAACGATAGTTGGAGAGATCCGGAGTTTTCTTGGGCTGGCAGGATACTACCGGAGATTTATTGAGAATTTCTCGAAGATTGCAAAGCCCATGACGGAGTTGTTGAAGAAGGATACCAAGTTCAAATGGACTAAGGAATGTGAGGCCAGTTTCCAGGAGTTGAAGAAACGTTTGGTTACCTCGCTAGTGTTGATTCTGCCAGATCAGAGCAAGGATTACGAGGTGTATTGCGACGCTTCACGTCGAGGACTTGGAGCAGTGCTTATGCAGGAGGGAAGAGTTGTTTCGTATGCTTCACGACAGCTGAAACCTCATGAGTTAAATTATGCCACCCATGATTTGGAGTTAGTAGTCGTAGTGCATGCATTGAATACTTGGAGACATTTTCTCATTGGAAACCATTGTGAAGTGTACACGGATCACAAGAGTTTGAAGTATATTTTCACGCAGAAGGAGCTGAATCTCAGGCAAGGAGATGGTTGGAGCTCATCAAGGATTATGATATGAGATTGCATTATCATCCCGGAAAGGCTAATGTAGTAGCCGATGCGTTGAGCCATAAGAGCCATGTCAACACACTAATGACCGGAGATTTACCGAAGGAGTTAGCCGAGGACCTTCATGAGCTATGTTTGGAGATAGTTCCGAGAGGCTATGTAGCAGCATTGGAGATTCAGTCTACTTTGATGGATAAGATCAGAGAAGCTCAGAAGACTAACAAGGAGATTGCCTCCATAAAGGAGAAGATGAGCAAAGGAAAAGCTAAAGGATTTCGTGAGGATGAGCATGATACCCTATGGTTTGAAGACCGTGTTTATGTGCCTAATGACCCGGACATCAGGAAGTTGATTCTGCAAGAGGCCCATGATTCACCATATTCGATTCACCCAGGAAATACCAAGATGTATTTACATTTGAAGGATATTTTCTGGTGGACCGGTTTGAAGAAGGATATTGTGGAGTATGTAGCAGTTTGTGATGTATGTCAGAGAGTAAAGGCAGAGCATCAAAAGCCAGCAGGATTGTTACAGCCATTGCAAATACCCGAATGGAAGTCGGATAAGCTAGGCATGGATTTCATTACGGGATTACCCAGGACTCGTTCAGGCGACGACTCGATTTAGGTTTTAGTCGATCATTTGACGAAGGTAGCTCATTTCATACCAGTGAAGACCACTTACACCAGTGCTAAGTTGGCAAAGATATACGTGACCAGAATCGTATGTTTGCATGGAGTTCCGAGGAGCATTGTATCAGATAGAGGAACCCAATTTACCTCAAAGTTCTGGAATCAGTTGCACGAAACTTTGGGTACCAGGCTAGAGTTCAGTACAGCTTTTCACCCGCAGACACATGGACAGACCGAGAGAGTCAATAAGATTTTGGAGGATATGCTGAGAGCTTGTGCGCTAGATTATGGATCTAGTTGGGACGAAAATTTGCCATATGCAGAGTTCTCTTACAACAACATTTATCAATCCAGTTTGAAGATGGCCTCTTTCGGAGCCTTGTACGGAAGGAGGTGCAGGACCCCATTGTCGTGGGATGAAGTTTGAGACCGCCAGTTGTTGGACCGGATTTGATTAAGGAGTCTAAATAGAAGGTGAAATTGATTCGCAATAGGCTCAAGGTAGCCAAGTCCAGGTAGAAGAGCTATGCAGATTCTAAACACAAGGAGACCGTTTATGAAGTCGGAGACAGAGTTTATCTACGAGTATCTCCACTTCGAGGAGTTAAGCGCTTTGGAGTTAAGGGAAAGTTAGCGCCACGTTTTGTAGGACCGTACAAAGTTTTGGAGCGTATGGGAGAAGTTGCCTACAAGTTGGAATTGCCCGAAGGATTGTCAGGAGTTCACGATGTATTCCACGTTTCCCAGTTGAAGAAGTGCCATGCGGAGATGGCTGATATACCGCTGAGAGATACAATGCCACTGGAAGCGATTCAGTTGGATAGTGATTTGACCTATGAGGAGAAACTAGTCAAGATTCTTGAGCATGCCAGCCGAGTCACTCGCAGCAAGGTTCTCAAGTTTTGCAAAGTTCAGTGGAGCCACCACACCGAGGATGAAGCCACCTGGGAGCGAGAGGAAGATCTGCTGAATGACAACCCTCACCTATTTTCTAGCCAACCCGAATCTCGAGGGCGAGATTCATCTTAAGGGGGGTAGGTTTGTAACATCCCAAATTTTCAATTTGGAATGTTATACACTAGATCATCAATGCATATCATATTTTTATTTGCTTTTGGTTTGATCCTATAAATTCTAAGCAACTTAAGGACCCTCGGAGAGAGTTGGGGATTTCGTTATTTTCATATTTGAGTTTTCTTGAATTTTGAAAATAGGATCATTTGATTTTATTGATTTTATCTTCAATTATTTCAATTATAAAAATATGAGAGAGGGAATAAAATGACTTTCACAAAATAAATAAATATTGAGGATTTAATAAAAAATAAAATAAGTTTTATTTTGGAGTTTTTGCTATTTTATTTGAATTTAGGAAAAATTGCACATTTTCAAAACTGCATTTTAGGGCCAAGAAAATGTTCATCTCGTTCTAAATTTTTTAGTTAGACGGTGAAAATTTGTTTTAGCATTTTTAGAATTTAATTCTTTTCTAGGATTTTTTCTTAGTTCGGCGGAATTATTTATAAAAAAATCTCCGCGCCCGACTGGGCCGAAGGCCCAGCCAAGCCAGGCCGGCCCGCGCCAGCGCCACCACGTCCCGCCGCCGTGTCGCCGCCGGACTCAGGGAGTCCAACCTCGAGCCGCCACCGCCTTGCCCCTTCCCCAAGCCGGCCGAGCCCCCCCCCCTCTTAAATACCCCGCCGCCGCCACCCCACCCCG
>NC_041387.1:584461486-584476360 GCF_002162155.2 Triticum dicoccoides
CCGCCGCAGCAGCCCCGCCACCCCGCGTTGTGCCGCCGCCCCGCCGGAGCCGCCGGAGCCCCCGTCGGAGCCGAGCCGGGGGTATTAACCGCCGCCGCCGCCGTGGTCCGTTTTTTTAAAACCTGATCCGGTTTTTCTTTAGAAACCCTAGATTTGTTTTTTTAATAGATCGGTTCTATTTTTTCGGTTTATTTTTTAGCGAGTGTTCGCCCGTTCGTTCATTTTAACGAACGAAATCGCCGTTTACTTTCAGTTAACGAACGTTCGTTCGTTAATCTGTTCGTCAGTTTTCTTTTTCTCGGATATTCCGCGGTTATTTCTGATCGTGATTTGATCCGACTTTTGTTCTAGTATAACTTTTCGCTCGTTTATCGGAATCAGGCGATTCAAGCTCCTAGAGTTTTGTCTCCAAACCCTCTTTCCGTTTAACCAACTCAAACAAGTTTTTGCTACTGTAAAATTTGACTTAGATCCAGATTAGTAAACGAAGCTTGTTTATTTTGTCGTTTGACTTTCGTTGCTTCATTTGATTTGATTCTTTTTGCAAACCGGAGTTCTTAAGTTGAACTTTCTGGCTAGATCTCTTATTTGAGTTCTACCCATGCATTAGATGAGTACTTATTGTATGCTTGTTTGTTTGCGATAGAGTACCCGGAGTACGCCGCTTGCTACTTTGAATCTCTAGGTTTCGTGGATCATCAGCAAGGCAAGTAACACTTTGATCATACCTCTTTACTACCCAGTTTTATTGCATTAGATCAACTCTCAAACAATTGCATGGTTAGGATCTTATTAATATGTGGGTTTTGGGAAGTAGATGAGGTAGTACCTATCACCTGTTTTATTATCAAACCCCTGGGAGTTACTCTACGTTTGCTTATTATGCCATGATATGCTAGTAGACGTGGTTTGGGTGAGTGTATCCATGATAGATGTGAGATTGTTAATTAATGGTTTATTTAAGGTGGCAACTTAAACACACATCTGGGTGGATTGAGGCACCTGGGTATTCCAGTGATTGCCTGTTTTCTTTATGGACCGCCACCCAGGCTCAAAGGGATCATGAGATTATTAATGCTAGAAACTTACATGTGCAGCCACAAGCTACTATGGGCTCTAGCATAGTTGACTAAGTCGTGCGCACTCTTATAGTGGTAGACTAGCAGATGTAGGGGATGTAGGTTGGTACTGTATACCCGATCGTAAGGTGCTAGCGCTTGTGAAAGACTATGTCTCGGTCATCCGTTTCTCAAACATCATGTAGTGCGAGAACCCCAAATGGAGGAGATCGAGTCTTGTGGGGAAAAGTGTGCAAACCTCTGTAGAGTGTATAAGCTAATCATGGTTAGCCATGTCCCCGGTTATAGACATCTTGAGTATCTAGTACTTTGATTATCATGTGAATCTCATCATGTTACTTTAATTAATATTTTTGGGTTTTAATGATGATGCTTAATTGGGATTGAGAATGCTGTCAACCATTTTCAATGTTTAACAACCACCATGATAGTTAAATAAAATGTATTCCTTTGAAGTAGGGAAAAATTGGTTTTATGAAAAACTGTAACCATAGAGCTTTCCACCAGCCATATTATGCATGTAGTGTAGCTTTATTCTTTCATTACTCTCTATGTGTTACATTGCCAGCATATTCCATGTGCTGACCCGTTTTCAGGCTGCAACGTTCATGTTGCAGACTTTTCAGACGATGAGTAAGGTGCCTTAGGTCGTGGTTCTATACTCAGTGATGCCGTTGGAGTTGATGGACTCACTTATCTTCCAAGCCTTCCGATGTTATCATTATTAGATGGGCTTAAGCCATATTTATTGTAATAAGTTCTCTTTTGAGACATTCGATGTAATAAGTGTGTGATTGCTACTCTGTTATAAATCCTTCAAGTACTGTGCGTGTCAGCATTACTGATCCAGGGATGACACTAAAGCACAGAGATGAGACTGTTTGAGGTCTGGTTGCTACATCTAATATCCGCGATATTATGATGGGAATAGTTTGCAAGAACCCCTTCATGAAACAAATTAACATTCCTAAGCATGAAGAATCCGCAGTCGATACTGTCAACAAAAAAATAATAATAGTGTTAAAACAAAAGAAAGCCAAAAGAATAAAAGATGTTGTAGCTTACGTACAACTACAGTTAAAGCAGAAATGATGGAGAGAAAACTGAAACACATACTTGTTTTGCTACTGGGGCACATCAATCCAATCCAAAGGGAAATTTTCAATAGAAAGAGGACTAAAGGGTTTCTCCCTGTCGTTCCTGACATCATTCCAAAGCTTCTTGATGTTATCAGTCATCCGCCAAAACAGGCGTACTGCACATTCATTGTTTGGTCCATAGTAGGAGTCAAGAAGCTAGAACCTTGAATTCTTAAGGTCAAGAAATATCGAAACCCAATGACCAACACCACCCAAGTGAGAAGGAATTTTAGGTGTTTCAAAAGTGGGGAAAACAACCTAAAGCAACAGAAACACACAAATCATTAAAAACTGAAAATTAATATCAAATGATACAAATAAAAATAATACAAAATAAACAGAGTGGATCACAGTGCAAACTAATACAAAAGACAAAGAACAAGATATTACTTACATAATCGTGTGCATCCATGCTATCTGGACCAGTCACCAAGAAGTACTTCCTAACACGGGAATCAAATTGACCTCTAAAAATCTTGACCTAAAATAATGCAGACAACAACAACATATGAATATACAAATGAGACAAACAAGTTTTAACTAAAATGGTAAAGAACAAAACAGAAAAGAAATCACTATAGGGTTGACTTACACAAACCCAATATGACAGAATGAGTTTATCTGGCCCTGGTATTTCGCACGTAGACAATACAGTGCAATCTCAGCTACATTAGATCAAAGCATTCCGCGAGCAGAAAAAGATATTGCAACATCTTCAGTAGTAGCTTCATACTCATTGTTTTGGCACATAATCTTTGATCTAAAACAAGCAATAGAAAGTAAAAGAAGTTCAGCATCAGGAACTCAAGAAGTTCATCACACATATAAGCACAGAACTTCAGCTACATCACAATAGGCAGTACAAAAATACTAGATGTTCAGCACCAGCGAACAAAATAGAAGTTCAGCAACATAGAGTAAAGAAGTTCATGTATGAAACAACAGCCAGTTCATAGTGGTAGATGGATGTTAATTCTAACCAGCTGCACCCACCTCTTAGAACGATCATTCTTAAGCCTAGTAACACTGAAATAAAAGTCATCAACCTTCTTTCGGACGACAGCAAGTTCACTATCAGCTCAGCAAAAGAAATAGAAATTATGAGCAACATTCGAACACAACATTCAAACACAAGCACACCTCAGCTGCTACACCAGAAAAGATAAAACAATAGGATTATAAACATCACAAGCCATGCATAACAGACCTTTCGCCACATAGAAACAAGTTCACTTAACTTTATTTACAAACCAACCGACAAAGCACAAACCAGAAGTTCAACTTGCACCACACAGGCAGTTCACAGGGATATCATGGACCAAAACCAAAAAAAAGGACGGGGATGGGGAAAGAAGAGAGAAGCATGCTCCTCTCTTTATGTATTCTTGCCTATTCCAGTCACAACACTGGAATGATCAACCTCCTCTCCCACGATATCACTTTCAGTCCCTTCATCGTTATCTCCAGTGGACATTGCAACAGCGTCGGCAAGGACACCAGCATCAGTTGGAGTAGCTGGAGAAACTCAAACAACAAAAACTATTGGTTGTGTTGGACTAGGAAGAGCTACAGAACCAGCATCAACAACAACTGATGGCTCTGCTATAGGAGACTTCTCCGGTCCTACAGCAGCACTACCACTAGTCTCAACAGCAACCTTGACGAGATCTTTCTCCAAAATGATATCTCCAGCTGTCTTGCCCTGCTCAGCATCAGAAATCAGCCAATGGACGACTGAAGTTCAGTTGGTTCCACCCCGTCGGAGCAGCCGGTGCCTAACAAGGTCTTGTCTGGAACCTTCTCTAGAGGAACACTAGAATCATCATTCTGCAGCAAAGAACAGAAATTCATTACAAATGGGCACATAGTGATAAAATGCAAAAACAAGTAAAAATAAAAATGAGACAAATGGACAAAAAATGGTAATTTATTTTCACTTCCATGAACCTCATGAACTAATACATCACTTGCGGGAACAGGTTCCTGCACATGAGCAGTTGCGCTTTCAGGTAAAACATCCTCCTCAACCCTAGCACCATCATCAACAGCCTACAAAAAATCATGTAGATCACAGATGCCTAATCAGCAGAAGTTCACATTACATAATAAAAGAAGGTTAGCTATGAAAAAATGACACATAGTGGAAGTCCAAATACAGTAAACATAAAAGGTCAGATAGCAAACTACTCTAATACAAAAGGGAACAAAAGGGGCCAGTTATGGAAATGACAGAAGTTCAGGTGTTGTAGCCCCTGAAGTTCAGGTACTTTAAACAGACAAGGTCACCTAGGAAACACTACCACTAAAAAGAAAAATTTTAGGACACATGAAATAAATAAGGGGCACCTATGACTACAAAAGTATCAACTCATAGCTAACAATGAACATTAATGCATAGAAATATCAAAAAGCCAACATAAAAAAACCTCTTTAGTATGCTCCACTTTGCCTCCTTCACGACCCAAACGAACAGGATCTTGCCTCTGAATCTGACTCACCACAACACTTGCCTCATCTTCAAAAGGCATGCAACAAACATCCTGCATTTCCTTGAACAACCCAAAGCTAGTCCGGAGGTGGGAAGCGCTCTGACGAAGCTCAACAAGAAATCTAGCTTCAATTGACTAAACCTCCTTCGAAGACTCAGCATCAGAACCGTGGACGGGAGGAAGAATCCCATCCACGCGACTAAGACGCTCAATAGTTGTCGGAACACGGGCCATCTCCCCACAAACAGTTTCAAGAAGACCGTCAATCCTAACCAGGGAAAGATTGGTAGCATCAAACAAACCCTCGGAAGACACGCCACCTACACCACTCACTCAGGCAGAAGAATCTCCTGGATCTACAGGGGGCACCAGTATTAACATCCTGGGCGAATTCAAATCTTGGGGAAGTTCCACTCCCGAGGCCGGAGGCATGAGGCATAGTAAGAACAGGACGTTCAATACGCCTAAAGAACACAACATCAGCATGTGTCTTCCACTGCATACAAAAACAAATGTCAACGCGTCATAAAAGAAATGAAAGAACATGGAAACAAAAATATAGAAGACAGTACCAGAACTTCAAGTTATACTACATAGGAAAGAAGAAACACTCACAGGCAGTTTCCAAAACACCCAGTTGGTTGGGTCATCATCACCCTTCCTGACCAAGTCAGCCGCATCATGCTTAAGAAGATTGGTCTGATGCATGAAATTTATGCGAGCGGTCATCAAGTCAACAATAGGCTTCTTGCCAATGATAAGGCAGTCCAAATACATAAGAAGCAGCACGATGGCACAGCTTATGACAGCTTTTCCGCTGCTAGTCCCTTGCTTATACCTAACAACAACCCTTCGAATGTCATCAACAACCAACTGGCAGTAGTCCATATCTGCCATATCTTCAGAGACAAGGTTCTCAGCCATTGCTTCCTCCATGGACAATCATGTAGACGTACTAGGAATAACCACCTTCATGAAAAGAATCAGGTAAAACACCTGCAGAGCCAGATCATCATTCGTCTCATCCTTCACAAGTTTCCCGAGGATATTCCGTAGATCCTTTGTCTTGATGTCGTCACTCCTAGCGTAGCCAAGTTTGGCCTTAAGCCTCATAACAACATCATCAAATCCATCATTCGAGGGCCTAGGAGGGGTACGATCACCTTGAGGGAATCCAAAGAGATGGTGAATAGCATCACTTGTAATAAGCAGAACCTTGTTCGCCTCACCCATGTCCAGAATCATGGTTGTAGGGTCAATCCTCATGTAGATGTTGCCCATCAAAGGAGGAGAAATGTTAGAATCAACAGTCAAGTCAAACACACAACCAAAACCAGCCTTGATAACCCTCGTCTTGTGCCTAAGTTGTAGCATTTTCGCACATGTCTTGACCTCTTTCAGTGAGCAGCGAACCGTCTTGTTAAAATGTTTCGCCTCATCTCCTCCTTCGTCACCTTCTTCGGGCGCTTTGCCTCCTCTCTTCCTCCTCTCAGGCCGCGGCAAAAGCTGATACTGAAAAAAATACAATGACAAGGAAAAAAGGCAGAACAATGAGATACACAGCTACACCAAAATTCCACTGATGCCTACATACGAAGTAGATTTGAGAAGTCCAACTATGTCTACATAGGCAGTACAACCATGTATGACCAGAAGTTAACATGCTTTCAAAATGTTAGAAATTTACATAGCAGAAGTTCAACCATGTACACCAAGGCAGTAATAAAACATGCACAACAACAAGTTAAGCTAATTTCTTATGTATATATCCAGAATTTCACCTATGTACCCAAAGGCAGTAATACCATATAAGCCAAGCAGTTCAGCAAATTATTCGTCTATATGAAGCAGAAGGTTAGTTATGTACGCCAAGGCAGTGCTACAAACACAAAAACTACAACAAATCTACAAATGCTCTCAAAGCAGTAAACATGAGAGATTCATACCTGATTAGCGGCAGCAGCAGCAGCATTGTCATCCTCGTCATCAGCGTTGTAATCAGCATCATCCTTGTCCTCTGGATTAGCACTAGAATGCTCCTTCACACCCTTGTTGACCTTTGCAGGTGCAACCTTGTGCTTAACCCCACATTTCTTCCCCTTACCAAATGCACCACCACCAAGCGGAGAAGGTGTAGGCGCCGTAGTGGCAAGCACACGAGGACTACGTCATGGCATACCACCGAGGGCTAGCCCTTTCTCTTCAGCAAGTTCCGCATCCCTTGAAACACGTGGGATCCTTCGAGGAGTAAGTTCACCAACTAAATTCTTCCTGGCAGCGGTCTTCTTGATTTTCTTCTTCACTGGGACAACCATGCCATCAGCGCCACATGACACGTCTTCCTCAGCCATAGAGCAATGGCTAACCTTGAGCTCAGCAACATCAACAGATTCAGGAACATCAGAACCTTTCTGAAGGCGGGCCGCCATCTTCTTGTCAAAATCTTCTTGCTGCTTCCTCTTGTGTTGGTCCTCCAGAAGAAGCTGAAGAGGCAGATCCTCAGGTTGCATGACAGGTTCAGTGCCATCAACGGACTGGGACTGTGTCTCTGACATCTGAGCAGAGCACAAAGGATCCGGAACGGAATCACAACCTTCTACTGATAGAGCCCCTTGCTCGGCAGCAACAGTGTTTTCTCATGAACCCATCTTAGAAAGAATATCGTTGATGGTGTTCATAGCTTCATGTTCTGTGGACACATCTGCGAAGAACACAAAAGGCATAGCAAAAAGAAAAATAGTCATGAACAAAAAACAAAACACACGAGAGGAACAAGCTAAAAAAACATGGCTCGAGAATTTAAAATAAAAAGAAAAGGAGTTGCACAAACTTGGTGAAGCAAGAGCTGCAAAAGCAAGTTCCTCAAGGCTTGAATTATTCTCAAGGCTCGAAGCAACCTCTGCAATCAAAGTCAAAGGAATAACAAGTGATTTAGCCGCGTCAGATATTGGAGCATCAGTATTAACTTCTGAAGCTCCATCTTGATCACAGGCATTTTTTTTCCAGAACTATTCAATTCACCATCAACTACAAAAGATGCAAGTAAAAAGGAAGTTGAGTTCTAATCCGCAATCCTACACCAAAGGGAGTTCTACTTTTGCATCAATATCCAATACCCAGAAGTTCAACAATACCTAACAAAGAAGTAAACACAATGAACAATTTACAGTTTACATACTAAATATAGAACAATCTACAGTAGAGGGGGTACTACATATAAGTTGAATGTCCATAAGTTCAACAATATATAACAAAGCAGTAAAATAAATACACAGAACAGAAGTTCAACCAAATTTCATTGTAAACAAACAATAATTAAAACCAGAAGTTCAACTATGTGCCGCAAGCAAGTACCACATAAAAAAGATGTAGCATGAGCAGAAATACTATTTCATAGGCAAACTAAATATCAATACCATGAAAATGATCACAAAAAAGGAAAAAAGAAAGATATACACTATAAATATGAAACATTTGGGAAGTCCAACAATAATTGGTGACATAGTTCATCAGCAATTCATCAAATAAAAACTAAGCAACACTCTACTAACTTAAACTAAGGGTAAAATGCATACACATGACCTTTGTTAGAAGTTCACACTATTAAGAAAAGGCAGTCCAACAAGATAACTAAGTGAAGATATGGGCAGACATATATAAGAAAACTGCTATTTAAAATACTAGATCCAACTACAATACAATACCTGGAGAAGGTTTTGAAGCCACGACAACACAACCCCTTGATGAATGGAACGCCAAACCCTAGAACAACCTACTAAAAAGAGGGGTTAGATTGCATATAGTTAGCAAGTAGAAAATCATACAAGAAATACAAAAAGAAACTAAATCAAACCCTAGTATGAAACAACTAGAAACTACCAGCAAGTACGAAAACATGAACAATAGCACAACTAGGCAAGCACCACAATAAAAAGTATCCATAAACTAACTAGCATGTGACAGACACAATCTAGACTTCGAAATCAACAACACTAATGCAATTAGATACATCATATCCAACATCAACCATCACACCACACCCTCTCTTACATGCATCTGACTGTTGAAATCACCAAAGGGGAAATAAATCCACACATGTCTGAAGGGAGAAATAGCACACACAAGCATCTCACAGACAAATCTCACCATGGGGGAATGGATTCCACCCACCACACGCACAAGAACCCTACCTAATCTACGACCCAACCATCAGAAGATGGGTTAGGAGGCGGATGCGAGAGCACACAGAAGAAACAGACAGGCCTCAATAGATCTGGCCAAACTAAGAGCAAGCATTAGAGGGGGAAGCATTTGTACCTCTCCAAACGACCCCCACATGCACGAATCCGCGGTGGTTCGTCCACCCCCACGATGCCACGCGTAGTTTGGAACCGCGCAGGCAGTTGCGGCTTCGCTTCAGAGGAGAAGAGCGCGAGCTGGGCGTGGGAGAGCAGGGCATGGGGGATAAATAGGAGCGTGGCGTGTGGAGGTTACTCCACAAACGAGCGCATGCGACAGTGGCGGAGAAGTCGGGGGAGGTTGTAGGAGACGAGAGTAGCGGAGCATCAGAGAGGGAGAAGAGAGCGAGCGACGGGGGGAGGGAATTTCTGACAGGTGGCGGCGAGGGAGTCGCGCACTTAATGCCTCCCTGTAGTGGGGTGTGCAGCGCCGAATTAATTTTAGTTTTACCCCCCTAACAACTAAAAAAGTAAATGCCATATTGATAAATGAATGCACCATTTGAATGCATCTATTATAAATTGATAAGATCACACAACAAAACTGTTGGTATCCTCAAAACCATAAATTGATGGCAAATACACTACCAAGGGAATAAAAATACATACACAAATATGCACCTACATACACAAATACACTACCAAGGGAATAAAAATACATACACAAATATTCACAAAATAAAGAACAGAACTTCAAGTAGACTAATCAGGGAAGTCAAGGCATATGAATAAATAAACAGTAAGAAACAATAAAAAAGTTCAAATACACAAACAGATGAAGACCATATATAACTAAAATATACAACTTAGAAAAAATATATAAGTTCAAAATTCAAAATAAATAACATAAGTTCAAGTACACTATCAAGTGAAGTAAGAAAAATGAATAAATAAACACTAATAAAAAAACAGAAGAGGTTCAAATACAGAAACATATGAAGTCCATATAACAAAGTAAAATACACAACTTAGAAACTAAACCCTAAAACCATAAGATAGATAGTGGGGTCACGGATGTGACAGAATCGCCTTCACATGCGACGATGCAGCACGCCTCGTTGTCGCCTGCTCCGGATCGTTCCTCTCTCGGCCTCGCAGGGGAGGGGAGGGGGGGTCCCGAGCCCCCTCCAGCCCTGCTCGGCCTCGCGCTACCGCATTGCTGCGTGCTAGGTTTTTGACAGGACGCAATGCGGTTATTCTGTTTTCACCCCACCTCACGCACCCAAAGCCACACCCCTAAGATAGATAGTGGGGTCATGGATGTGATGGACTCACGTCCGCATGCGATGACACATCACACCGCGTCGTCGCCTGCACCGGCTCGCTCCTGTCTCGGCCTCGTAGGGGAGGGGAGGGGGTGCCGAACCCCCTTCTTGTGCTCGTCCTCGCGCTACCGCATTGCCGCACGCTAGGTTTTTGACAGGACGCAATGTGGTTATTCTGTTTCCACCCCCACCGCACGCACCCCAGAGCCACACCCCTAAGATAGGTAGTGGCATCACAGATGTGACGGACTCGCATCCGCATGGGAAGACGCGGCACGCCGCATCTTTGCCTACTCTGGCTCGTTCCTGTCTCGGCCTCGCGGGGGGAGGGGAGGGGGGTCGGGACCCCGCTTCCTCCTGCTCGGCATCGCGCTACCGCATTGTTGTGCACTAGGTTTTCGATAAGACACAATGCGGTTATTCTGTTTCCACCCCCACCGCATGCACCCTAGAGCCACACCCCTAAGATAGATAGTGGGGTCACAAATGTGACGGACTCGCCTTCGCATGCGACGATGCGGCACGCTGCATCATCACCTGCTTCGTCTTGTTCCTGTCTCGGCCTCGCAAGGGGAGGGTAGGGGGGTCCCGACCCCCCTCCCCTCCTGCTCGGCCTCGCGCTACTGCATTGCCGCGCGCTAGGTTTTGACAGGACGCAATGCGGTTATCAGTGATTAAAAAAATTCCATAAAAAATTATCAACAATTATTGATGAAGTTCAAATTGTAAAAACATAGAAGTTCGGGGGTTTGAAAAAACATCAAATGAACATGTAAAAAAACTAAACAGAAGCAAAAATCTTGTAAGTTCACGTTAAACACACACTTAAGTTCTACCACTGTTCGAAGTATGCAAACATGTTACAAAAAAATAAAAAGGTATGCATGCATATTTGGGAATAATCCCATAGTTGCCCACGGAACAAACTCAAATCCAAATTCAAAAATTGAAAATTACAAAAAACAAAAAAAATGGAGCGCAATGCTGCGCCGCCTTACAATGTGGAAACCAGGAAGTTCAATCACTATTACCAGAGAAGTCCAACTACTACCACAGAACGTGGATAAACTAAGAAACTAATCCCAAAGACAGAATAAATGTAAAAAAGAGGACCCGTGTGTCTATGGACCAGCTCCACATTTACACATATCAGTACTCTAAAAAACAAAAAAACATACACAAAATTTTTATAACGACACAAACCGAACAGATCGTATTGCAGCATCACCTTAATAACATGCATAAAAACGAGGGAAGTTCAAGCACAAAAGGTGCAGATGTCCAACTCTGTAAGATAGACAGTAGAATCACTGGAAAAATACACACCATCGAATTTGGTTTTCAGATTTAATCACTTGGGTGACTACACCTTCTCAGTCCGCGACCTCGAAGGATATCCTACTCCGCCCTAACATCAAAACGATAAAGCCACCAAGCTGTCTCATCGAAGAACCAAAACCAATGCGGGTGGACACGAGATCCAATCGCCCGATTCCAGGGGTGTATGCACCTGCCCGGCCAAATTAACAATGTATGAAGGATCCAATCTCACTACTGCAAAAAAATCCGCCCTCTAGATTCACAGAAAAACAAGAAGTCCATAGAAGCCGCGGAAACCACTCCCACTGACGAAGAACACAGAACCCGAAATCAAATCCATTGAAATTAATGACAAATTTTCCACAAAACTCGTACCTACACCAAATTCCCATCATGTTGGAGGTTCTAGAACATCCATTGAATGCATTAAACTTGTAAACAAACACAAGTTCATCTGCCCCGAGAGCGAATCCGCCAAAATGCAAAATTACAAATCAAAACTAGCATTTAGATGCAGGTATGGGTATTTGGATTACAGGCACATCCCAGACAACACTACCGACTGGAATAATTCGCGGGGGGAAGCCACGGTTGCGAAGATAGCCCGAAGTTTGGGTTCGTAGACAGGGAAGTTCAGGCGCATTACTCGGGAAGTTCAGGTTGTGATTAGAATATTATTCTGATACTATGATGAGAATAGTGTTTATGTATATATATATACATAAGCACTATTCTGATCACGGGATCAGAATAATATTTTGATACTGTGATAAGAGTAGTGTTTATGTATGTATATATACATAAACACTATTCTCATCATGGGATCAGAATAATATTCTGATCACAAACTGGACTTCCTGATATACACAACCTGGACTTCTTCATGTATAAACTCGACCTTCGGGCTATCTTCGTAATCGTGCCTTCTACTGCGAGTTTTTTGATCAATCGTGTTGTTTGTGATATAAGTGTAATGCGCACACATTTTTAGCAACTAAATGTGTGTTTTAAATAGGAATCATGATCATTGGCGGATTTGGTCTCGGGTGATGATGAACTTGTGTCTGTTGCGAGTTTAATGCTTGCTTTGGGTGTTGTCGAAGCTCTTGCACGATGGGAATTGTGTTTTGGTATGATTTTGTTGCATAATGTTTTGCTATTTCAAACGAATTTGAAATAGGGCGTGTTCTTCTTCCGCCCGAGATGCATCCTCCGCTTTTGATGATTTCTTCATCCGCCCGAGATACACAAGCCACGTCCAACTTTAAATGAAAAGATCAGCTCAAAAAAGGTTTAAAATAAAAGATGAGCCTTCCCCTTGCCAATGGAAAAAGAAATTGACCTGCATGTCCCCGAATTTCTTTTTCAACATCCACGTGCAACTGAAAAACACGTCCATGTTTAAAAAACATGTGCCATCATCCAGCAATTAAAAAATTGGAGAATCTACAACATTTTATAGTATAAAAAGCATACGCTACAACTAAATACTCTTTATAACACATGAATAAAAGAAAGAAAACCATTATTAGGATAAAAAACATGTGCATGTCAGCTAAAAAAAATCGAAGCATACCCTTTCTTTTTAGATTAATAAAGAGTCCTGAAGCTTCACGTAAAATGGGTGCATGCACCTGATTGAATTAAAAAGAAATTCTACACCCATATTTAAAAAGAGGAACAACTAAAATAAAATAGAACTAATGCCTTCCAGAAATCACCATTGCAAGGTCATTAATTTGATATGTGAAATCACCGAATTGTAATACGTGTGTGGAAATTTGCGTAAATTAGATGCATGGAAAACTAAAATATGAACTTAAACCTATTAATAAATATCAATTGAAGGAATACCAATGTTTTTCTTCATTTTTTCTGATAGGGGTTGGCAAGACAAACATTTGTATATTTCAAATAGGGTTATTTGACAACCACATCAACTAGAACTAACATTTTAAGGTGTAAGATAATCGTATCAAGCATTACGAGTCTATGCCCAAATTTGATATCTCAATAAGCTTTGAAAAAATAAAACTAGCCTATGCGACATATGCCTTTCACACATCAATTTTGGTTTTTGAGTAGTCGGTGTATGTACTGTGTATCTTTCTCCCAACTTCTATTGTGTTATGTTATATATGCAAATATATATCAAACATAGAAGGAAGACGTGTATCTTGCCACATGGATCGAATGAATTCATTCTCTCTCCATCCCTTAGTTGGTGGCGTAAAATTCACGAAGAGGTGTATTTGCTAGTATGAGACAAAGGCCTCCTTCAGGCCAATAATAATGATTTGAGCAATATAAATGGGATAAATGATGCACTGCATCCAATAAGCTTATAATACATGTGTTTACTATGTCGTATCATTATTTTAATAACTTAGCAACCACCAGTTGTATGATAGCTGCAATTTAACTCTTCTAGTTTACATCTTAATTAATATTATTATTAATTATATATTGTTATAATAGCTAGGCCGTGCAGGTGGATGGGTTGATTACTAGTATTCTTAGCTAGTATCCTGAATCATGAGTGAATTACACTTGTTACTGCTGCCTACTATATATATACTCCTACTTGGACAAGGATATGTTTTCCTTTAACTTATGGAACGAAATGGTCTACAATTTCTTTAAATAGACATCGAACTAATGTGTTATTTCTTTTACAAAAGGAAATTTTGATTTCTATTAAATTTATTTATTAGTAATTATAAATATTTTTTCTGTATATAGACATCGAACTAATGTGTTATTTTTTGTAACATGTTTGCATACTTAGAACAGTGGGAGAACTTCAGTATGTGTTTAACCTGAACTTACTATCTTTTTTACATGTTCATTTAATGTTTTTTTTTCAAACACTTGAACTTCTGTGTGTTTTACAATTTGAACTTCATCAATAATTGTTGATAATTTTTTATGTATTTCTTTTCAATCATTGATAACCGCATTGCGTCCTGTCATAGCAATGCGGTAGCGCGAGCCTGAGCAGGGGGAGGGAGGTCGGGACCCCCACCCCTCCCCCTGCGAGGCCGAGACAGGAACGAGTCGGAGCAGTCGACCATGCGGCGTGCCGCATCATCGCATGCGGAGGCGAGTCCATCACATCCGTGACCCCACTATCTATCTTAGGGGTGTGGCTCTGGGTGCGTGCGGTGGGGGTGGAAACAGAATAACCGCATTGCGTCCTGTCGAAACCTACCGCGTAGCAATGCGGTAGCGCGAGGCTGAGAAAGGGGTGAGGGGGGTCGGGACCCTCCCTCCCCTCCGCCAGCGAGGCCGAGACAGGAACGAGCCAGAGTAGGCGATGAAGCAGCGTGCCGCGTCGTTGCATG
>NC_041387.1:584476738-584528893 GCF_002162155.2 Triticum dicoccoides
GGGGTGCATACGGTGGGGGTGGAAACAGAATAACCACATTGCGTCTTTTCAAAACCTAGAGCGCAGCAATGCGGTAGCGCGAGGCCGAGCAGGGGGAGGGGGTCGGGACCCCCCTCCCCTCCCCCTGCAAGGCCGAGACAGGAACGAGCCGGAGCAGGCGACGACGGGGCGTGCCACGTTGTTGCATGCCGATGCGAGTCCGTCACATCCGTGACCCCACTATCTATCTTAGGGGTGTGGCTCTGGGGTGCGTGCGGTGGGGGTGGAAACAGAATAACCGCATTGCATCCTGTCAATACCTAGCGTGCAGCAACGCGGTAGCGTGAGGCTGAACTAGGGAGGGTGTAGGACCTTGAAGTATATCTAGAGGGGGGGTGATTAGACTACTTGACCAATTAAAAACTTAACCTTTTCCCAATTTTAGACTTTGGCAGATTTTAGCTATCTTTGCATAAGTCAAGCAATCTTCACACAATTCAAGAAAGCATGCAAAGAGTATATGAGCAGCGGAAATTAAAGCATGCAACTTGCAAGAATGTAAAGGGAACGGTTTGGAGGATTCAAACGCAATTGGAGACACGGATGTTTTTGTCGTGGTTCCGATAGGTGGTGCTATCGTACATCCACGTTGATGGAGACTTCAACCCACGAAGGGTAATGGTTGGGCGAGTCCACGGAGGGCTCCACCCACGAAGGGTCCACGAAGAAGCAACCTTGTCTATCCCACCATGGCCGTCGCCCACGAAGGACTTGCCTCACTAGCGGTAGATCTTCACGAAGTAGGCAATCTCCTTGCCCTTACAAACTCCTTGCTTCAACTCCACAATCTTGTCGGAGGCTCCCAAGTGACACCTAGCCAATCTAGGAGACACCACTCTCCAAGAAGTAACAAATGGTGCATTGATGATGAACTCCTTGCTCTTGTGCTTCAAATGATGGTCTCCCCAGCACTCAACTCCCTCTCATAGGATTTGGATCTGGTGGAAAGAAGATTTGAGTGGAAAGCAACTTGGGGAAGGCTAGAGATCAAGGTTCATATGGTAGGAATGGAATATCTTGGCCTCAACACATGAGTAGGTGGTTCTCTCTCAGAACTGGTAAGTTGGAAGTGTAGGTTTGTTCTGATGGCTCTCTCCACGAATGAAGAGGAGGTGGAGGGGTATATATAGCCTCCACAAAAAATCTAACCGTTACACACAATTCACCAAACTCGGTGGGACCGAATCAACAAACTCGGTCGGACCGATTCAGTAAGCCTAGTGACGGTTAGTGATTTCGGTGGGCCGACATGCAACTCGGTAGGACTGATATGGTTAGGGTTAGGGCATAACGTAATCTCGGTGAGACCGATTACACAAACTCGGTGAGACAAATTTTGGTAATTAGCTAGCCAAAGAGTTGGTCAGGTAAACTCGGTGGGACCTATTCACTCTTTTCGGTGAGACCGAAATGTTACGAAAGGGAAACAGAGAGTTTACATTGCAATCTCATTGGGACCGATCGCTCACTTCGGTTAGACCGAGATGTTACGAAGGGAAACAGAGATATTACAATCCCATCTCGGTGAGACTGAGATCCCTATCGGTGATACCAATTTGCCTAGGGTTTATGGCAGTGGCTATGACAATTGAACTCGGTGGCGCCAGATATAAAGAATCGGTGGGACCGATTTTGACTTTAGGTTTAGGTCATATGTGGATGTGAGAAAGTAGTTGAGGGTTTTTGGAGCATATCACTAAGCACTTGAAGCAAGAGGCTCATTAAGCAACACCTCATCCCTCCTTGATAGTATTGGCTTTTCCTAAAGACTCAATGTGATCTTGGATCACTAAAATGTAAAATGTAGAGTCTTGAGCTTTTGAGCTTGAGCCAATCCTTTGTCTTTAATATTTTGAGGGATCCACTTTCATCATCCATGCCATGCCATTCATTGAGCTTTCCTGAAATATTTGTCTTGGAATAGCATTAGCTCAATGAGCTATATGTTGTTATGAATTACCAAAACCACCTAGGGATAGTTGCACTTTCAATCTCCCCCTTTTTGGTAATTGATGACAACATATAGATCAAAGCTTCAACAAATGATAATAAGATTGAAAAACATCATCGCTTTGAGAAGTATGTGATAAGTAAGAGCTCCCCCTAAATTTGTGCATAGTTTAAAATTTGCTATGGACTGCAAATGCACAAGGAATTAGGCTCTTGGGTTAATCTTCCATGTCACATACATCTTGGTGGAGCGCTCAAAATAATAAAGATTGAATACATGCACTCATCACCAAGCAAAGTGAATGATCATATAGGGATAAGTAAGATAATATCATCTAATAAGCATAAGTGTAGCTTATGATCAATCACATCATCATCAATGTCTCACAGATAATAGCATAGTATCTCAAGCAATCAAAAGCAAACAAAGTTCAACCAAGAAGACAAGAGAGAACAAAAGTAAACTCTCTCTCTTGAAGCCTATGATCTATACATTTTTCTCCCCCTTTGGCAACAAGTTACCAAAAAGTTCCTAGAAAATGCATAGTACTATATCGTCTCTCAGGCTTGGTCTTCGATTGGTGGTGTAGAGATGGCTCCTTGGATGAAGACTTAAGTTGATGTGGATGGAGCTGGAGGAGTTGGTGCTGGAGCTGATTGCATTGGAGCTGTAGCTGGTGCAGATGAAGTGGCTCTGGTGTCTGTCACTGGCAGTGCAGCTGATCTCTGAGCTCGAGGCACTCTGGCAAATGCATAAGTAGTTGTCCTGCCCTTCCTCTCCTGCATGTCTTCCTGTAGCTGTTCCACAATTGACTGAATCTCAGTTACTTTGACATCTAAATCATAGAATTTTTGTTCCATGATTCTTTCCAGGCTCTCCTGGTTTTGAGTTAGGGTGGCCAACCCCTTCTCAATCCTCAGTGTTGATGCTATCAAGTAACCAAGCTGGTCCTGATTGTTCTTCAAAAAGTACTCAGATGCCTCCTCTTGAGTTGGCATCTTGGCAGCCTTCTCTCTCTTTGCTTTCTCCTTCTTCTCTTGAGCTTGTACTGTTGATGGTTCATTCTCATTCATCAAAACTTGATTGTCCTCAAAGTCTAGATAGAGAGCAAAGTGTTCCTTATCCAACAGATATTTTCCTGTGTCCATCTTTGAGTTTATCAACTCCTGAATTTGTGGGGCATATCCACAACTCCTCTTGTGGTCTGCTACTGTCCTCTTGATAGTCTCAACCATGAGGCTCATGACCTTGAATTTCTGTGGCACATCAAATATGTGTAGCAAGTTGATTGCACGCCCTCTGATGATGTTGTGGTCACCTGACTTGGGCAAAAGAGTGTGCCTTAAGATCCAGTTGATCGTTGGCAGCCCTTACAGAAGAAAATGGACTAACCCAAACATGAAAGTCTCAAGAGCTTTGTCTGGGATCTCCTTGTACATATGTGACATAGTATTGTGTCCCATCTTTTTCTTGGCATAAAATTCCAAGTCATCTTCATTTTCCTTTGGGGCATTGATCATATTGGCCCACTACTCAATGGTTGATTGGTATCTCATACCTTCAGACATCCAAACTATCCTGCCATCTGGATAGAAATGTGCTGTGGAGTACAATTGCATAATGAGCTCATCATTCCAGTTGGTGAGCTTCTGCCCAACAAAGTCTACAACTCCACATGCACTGAAGCTGTCATACACTCTAGGATAATGTTCTTCATTCTCCTTTATGTAGGTCCAGTCGACCCACCTCATATCACACACTATAGGCTTCTTGTCCAACAAGATTGTCTCATAGAAATCCTGTTGTTCCTTTGTGTGGAACCTGTAATCAATAGCAGTCCTTCTCCTGCTGGCATGTGGATCTGACTCTCTCCATAGCCTCAACCCTGAGTCTCTCCTGATATTCATGTCCTCAGCCACAGGATGAGCATCATTGCGGTCTGGAATCTTGGGTTTGAGCTTCCTCAGGACTTGTCCTTCATCATCTTCCTCAGCAGCAACTTCGGGCACTGGGGCCTTGTTCTTCTCAGCAGCTCGTATACTCCTGGTATTCCTCTTTGGTGCATTCTTGGCCTTGGAGGCAGCTTTGGGTGCTTCTTTGGGCTTTGATGTTGCAGACCCTGACCTTATAGCATCACCCATCAGCTTTTGTGCCTTGGGTGCTGGTGCAGCAACCTCTTCTTCCTCCTCTTCCATCATGGAAGGTTGTCCAACAACTCTGGCCATGGTCTTTCTGACCCTTTCCTTCCTCTTCTTTCCTTCTGCAGCTGGCTCTATGAGATCAGGTTTTGCAGGTGCTTGTGTTGATCCTCTGACCTTCAACATGGGTGTCCTCTTGGCAGGGATCTTCCTATTAAGTCCAGGCTTTGTGGTCTTTGCTGAGCCATACTCCTTTTTGAGCACTACCTTCTTGGAGGTAGCCTGATCTCAGCTGCCACATAGTCTTCATCCTCAGAGTCTGAGGTTCTCTTCCTTCTGGCTCTTGTGGCTGCTTTGGGAAAATTGCTAGGATTGCTTCTGCTGCCATCATCTGAAGTGCTAGAGGGACTAGTGCCCTCACTCATGTGAAACTACTCTTCTGACTTGTTCTTACTGTCACTTTGGTCTGACATGCTGAAAACACTGACTACTGACCCTGTGAATAGTTATAGATGAGATAGAGTGGATGAGCATCACAAAATGCAGAGATTTTTGCAAAAGATTGATTCAAAAACTTACTTTCAGTTTTTCACAGAAAGCATCTCGGATCAACCGATTTTCAAACTTGGTGATACCGAAGCAGCTTTTGGAGCCTAAACATGTGATCTCGGTCAGACCGAGTCACAGTTCGGTGGCACCGAGACTGCTAGGGTTTCACAAAGTTCCAAAATCGGTCACACCGATTAGCAATTCTCGATCGGACCGAGAGTTACTAGTGCAATGGCGTTAGCCAAATTGGTGGGACCGAGTTTTTCAACTTGGTGGGTCCGAGATGGTTTCGGCGGAAACCTAACCCTAAATTTTCAAATTGCATCTATTCTAAGGAAAGTTTTGATTGGATAGAGGTGTTTCAATCGTGGCAAGAATCATAATGAACACAATGTGCTGAGAATTAGACGAGGATAGCACTGTGATCGAGTTCATACACTAGTTCGGTCATGAACTCGCTACGGCGGCAACGGCGGAGATGAAATCCGTTGACGGCGGCGGAGACCAGCGACGGGAGGCGGCTGGCGACGAAGTCGACGATTCGGAGACCTAGAAGGCAGAGCGAGCTATGCGCGGGCGAAGAGGTTTGGAGAATGTTTCCAAATTTTTGCCCGTGAGTATATATAGCCCGACTCTGTTGGTGTGACCGAGTGGAACAACTCGATGGCACCGAGATGCATAACTGTTGATAGTTACAGCAACTCGGTGAGACCAAAAAGTTCAAATTGGTTGCACCGAGAATTAAAACCTAGATTGACTTAGTGATCTCGGTATGGCCGAAAAGGAAGAATCGGTCACACCAAAAATCACAAAGAAGTTTAAGTCTATGACGAATCGGGGACTCCGAGTGCTCCTCACACAGAGTGGTTCGAATCTGACTTGATCAAATTTTGTGATGTAGCATGAATAGAGTTTGAGACGAGAAAAGCATAGATAGCTAGAGAAGGTTCCTAGGCATTCTTGTCCATCCACTTGGCCAAAGAAAAGGAACCAATCAATCAAAACAACAAGTGGATGTCCTCGAATGAGTAAAATATGCGACCAACATGCTCACACAATAAAATGGCAAATGAAATATGTGGCAAAGCATGCATAACCAATTCTAGTATCTATCAAACAATTGGTGATGACTAGGTCATCTATATATGAGTATATTGACTTAGGAGTCAAATGAGAACATTTGATCATAGGTCATACTCATCGTTTAAGCTCAAGTGGGGTTACCACTTTTACATAATGCATTGATGTGTTCACATCATTAGAGTTGCTTTGAATCAATTCTTAGAGTTAAGCTCCCCCTAGATGTGAGATCCCCCCTTAGAGGGATGAACTAACCTTGGGTTTTATCGATGATGACTTCATGTAGGTGTTGAAGATGTGGATGCTCAATGTTGATGCAGATCATTTGGAGAAATCCTTTGGAGTGAGTTGCACTTTCAGTACCTACATGGGTTAGTCCCACAAGGAACAAACAAGAATATCCATAGACATAGAGTGATGCACACGCAAGATGATGTCCATGAAAACATTAGGTTACCTTGTCCCTTTCCTTACCAACATGAGGGTTTGTGACTCCTTGAACTAGTGCAAGATATGGAAGTTGATTGCACGTGTCCTTGCCATAATGATAAGAGTGAAGAATGTTGGCGGAGTAACCCTCAAGAACACTCTAGTTCTTCTTCTTCGAGATCCACATCATCTTGATGGGAATCCTTGGAGTTGTAGTTGTACATGATGAAGTAGAACTTGACGTAGTCTTGGGAACCCACTTGACCAAGGCCTTGGGTGCTTCTTCAAATGCATCAATCTCCTCTTGAAGCTTGTCCTTGCCTTTGTTCTTGTGGTCTTGTGGTGGAAGATCATCTTGTGCTTGTGTTCCCTTGAAAGAAGTAGGATCATACTTCTCTTGTTGAGGAACAAACTTCGTCTTGGGGTATTGATCTTCTTCCCACTCAACTCCATTGGCATTTAACTTTCGTTCATAACCAACACCTTGATTCTTCCGGTGCCTTCCTTGCTTGCGTACAATTTCCTCGAATTGCTTACTCCCGGCAAGGCTCTTGTATACACCTTTCTCTATAATTCCCTTCAATAAGCTATTTTCTTGCTCAAGTGTAACTTGGCTAAGAGAATCATTAGTGGAATCAAGAGAACTACTAGAAGCAACAATATTTGATTTAGCATTATTATTGTTACTACTAGAGGAAGAATCTTTCTTGTTCTTGTTATTAGACTTGACTTGAGGCATGTAAGTAGATAAGAGTAAATGCTTGGCAATGTAAGAAGAACTTTTCTTACGGAGATCATCATTGATTGCCTTTAAGAACTCATGCTCTTGCTCAAGATTGAGCTTTTCAAAGCGTAACTTCTCATGAGCCCTTAAAAGTTCTCGATGATCTTCGAAGATAGTTTCATGAGCTAACTTAAGAGTGTTTAGTTCTTTAGTTAGACGCTCAATCTTCTCCTTATCATTGTCATTCGTTTTATCTTGATTAGCATGATTAATTGACGTTTCATCATAGTGTTCATTACTAGAGTTGTCAATAAGTAAATCATCATCATCTAACAAGTCATCTTCATCACTATTAAAATCAACATACTCGGGGTGTGTTACCTTAGGACCTTTGGCCATGAAGCATCTTCCAATTCCTTCATTTGGTGAATCAAATATGTTGTAGGAGTTGGTTGACACAAGTGCTAGACTGGCAACACCTTCATCTTGAGTATGTTAGGAGTCAGAGTGATACCTTCTCTTGGAGTGATGTTCAAAGTCAGAACCGGATACCCATTCACCAACATGAGCTTGATGTCTTCGTTTTGTGTAGCTCCTTGATGAATTGTCCTTCCTTTCCGAATCCTTGCTTCTCCGTGAGGGTCTTCATTCATAACGATCATCTCTACTCCTTCTCTCTCTTGGTGGTGATTCTTCTCTTCTACTTCTTCTTTTTGGAGAATCTTCTCTTCTTTTTTAGGGTGCCGTACACTCATTGGAATAGTGTCCGGGTCTCCCACAATTGTAGCAATTGCACTCTCGACTAGAAGATCTTTTGTCATTGTAAGACCTTGACTTAGAGCTTCTTTCTTTGCTTCTACTCTTGTAGAATTTGTTGAAGTTCTACACCATTAAGCTCAATTCTTCATTGAAGGTTTGTTTCTCACTTGATGATGTGGGGGCTTCACATGAGGCTTTGTAAGCACCACTTGACTTGTTGTGAAGTTCCTCCTTATCCTTGAGTGACATCTCATGAGCAACAATTCTTCCAATGACTTCCGTTGGCTTGAGATCTTTGTAATTTGGCATAATTTGGATCAATGTGCACACGGTATCATATTTTCCATCCAATGCTCTTAGGATCTTCTTGATGATGAATCTGTCAGTCATCTCTTCACTTCCTAAGCCGGCAATCTTATTTGTGATAAGAGCAAGCCTAGAGTACATTTCAGTGACACCTTCACCATCCTTCATTTTGAACTTGTCAAGCTGACTTTGGAGCACATCCAACTTGGATTCCTTGACGGAGTTGATACCTTCATGCATATCAATCAAAGTATCCCAAATTTCCTTTGCATTCTCAAGACGACTGATTTTGTTGAATTCTTTGGGGCACAAGCCATTGAAGAGGATATCACAAGCTTGAGCGTTGTATTACAACATCTTTAATTCATCCGCACTTGCTTCACGGTTCGTCTCTCTCCCATCAAAGAATTCACCTTGCAACCCAATACACACAATAGCCCAAACGGCGGGGTTATGTCCGAGAATATGCATTTTGATCTTATGCTTCCAACTAGCAAAATTAGTGCCATCAAAGTAAGGACCTCTACGGTGATAATTTCCCTCGCTAGACGCCATACTCTCCTAGGTTGTGAAACCAAGGCTATGACCACCAAGAGCTATGGAAATCAAAGAAAATGGAGACCAAAGCTCTGATACCACTTGTAGGACCTTGAAGTATGTCTAGAGGGGGGTGATTAGACTACTTGACCAACTAAAAACTTAACCTTTTCCCAATTTTAGACTTTGGCAGATTTTAGCTATCTTTGCATAAGTCAAGCAATCTTCACACAATTCAAGCAAGCATGCAAAGAGTATATGAGCAGCGGAAATTAAAGCATGCAACTTGCAAGAATGTAAAGGGAAGGGTTTGGAGGATTCAAACGCAATTGGAGACACGGATGTTTTTGTCGTGGTTCCGATAGGTGGTTCTATCGTACATCCACGTTGATGGTGACTTCAACCCACGAAGGGTAACGGTTGCACGAGTCCACGGAGGGCTCCACCCATGAAGGGTCCACGAAGAAGCAACCTTGTCTATCCCGCCATGGCCGTCGCCCACGAAGGACTTGCCTCACTAGCAGTAGATCTTCATGAAGTAGGCGATCTCCTTGCCCTTACAAACTCCTTGGTTCAACTCCACAATCTTGTCGGAGGCTCCCAAGTGACACATAGCCAATCTGGGAGACACCACTCTCCAAGAAGTAACAAATGGTGTGTTGATGATGAACTCCTTGCTCTTGTGCTTCAAATGATAGTCTCCCCAACACTCAACTCTCTCTCATAGGATTTGGATCTGGTGGAAAGAAGATTTGAGTGGAAATCAACCTGGGGAAGGCTAGAGATCAAGATTCATATGGTAGGAATGGAATATTTTGGCCTCAACACATGAGTAGGTGGTTCTCTCTCAGAACTGGTAAGTCGGAAGTCTAGGTTTGTTCTGATGGCTCTCTCCATGAATGAAGAGGAGGTCAAGGGGTATATATAGCCTCCACACAGAATCTAACCGCTACACACAATTCACCAAACTCGGTGGGACCGAATCAACAAACTCGGTCGGACCGATTCAGTAAACCTAGTGACCGTTAGTGATTTCGGTGGAACCGACATGCAACTCAGTAGGACCGATATGGTTAGGGTTAGGGCATAACGTAATCTCGGTGGGACCGATTACACAAACTCGGTGAGACCGATTTTGGTAATTAGCTAACCAGAGAGTTGGTTAGGTAAACTCGGTGGGACCAATTCGCTCTTTTCGGTGAGACCGAAATGTTACAAAAGGGAAATAGAGAGTTTTACATTGCAATCTCGGTGGGACCGATCGCTCACTTCGGTTAGACCGAAATTTTACGAAGGGAAACAAAGAGATTACAATCCCATCTCGGTGAGACCGAGATCCCTATCGGTGATACCGATTTGCCTAGGGTTTGTGGCAGTGGCTATGACAATTGAACTCGGTGGCGCTGGATATAAAGAATCGGTGGGACCGATTTTGACTTTAGGTTTAGGTCATATGTGGACGTAAGAAAGTAGTTGACGGTTTTTGGAGCATATCACTAAGAACTTGAAGCAAGAGGCTCATTAAGCAACACCTCATCCCTCCTTGATAGTATTGGCTTTTCCTATAGACTCAATGTGATCTTGGATCACTAAAATGTAAAATGTAGAGTCTTGAGCTTTTGAGCTTGAGCCAATCCTTTGTCTTTAATATTTTGAGGTATCCACATTCATCATCCATGCCATGCCATTCATTGAGCTTTCCTGAAATATTTGTCTTGGAATAGCATTAGCTCAATGAGCTATATGTTGTTATGAATTACGAAAACCACCTAGGGATAGTTGCACTTTCAGAGGGGGGAGGGGGGTCGGGACCCCCCTCCCCTCCCCCTGCAAGGCTGATACAGGAACAAGCCGGAGCAGGCGACGACGCGGCGTGCCGAGTTGTTGCATGCGAAGGCGAGTCCGTCACATCCCTATCTATCTTAGGGGTGTGGCTCTAGGGTGCGTGCGGTGGGGGTGGAAATAGAATAACCGCATCGCGTCCTATCAAAACCTAGCGCGCAGCAATGCGGTAGCGCGAGGCCGATCAAGGGGGGAGGGGCGTCGGGACCGTCCCTCCCCTCCGCCTGCGAGGCCGCGACAGGAACGAGCCGGAGCAGGCGATGACATGGCGTGCCACGTCATCTCATGCGGAGGCGAGTCTGTCACATCTGTGACCCCACTATCTATCTTAGGGGTCTGGCTCTGGGGTGCGTGTAGTGGGGTTGGAAACAGAATAACTGCATTGCGTCCTGTCAAAACCTAGCATGTAGCAATGCGGTAGCGCGAGGCCGAGCTGGGGGGAGGGGGGTCGGGACCCCCCTCCCCTCCCCCTGCGAGGCTGAGACAGGAACGAGATGGAGCAGGCGACGACGCGGCGTGCCGCGTCGTCGCATGCGGAAGCGAGTCCATCACATCCGTGATCCCACTATCTATCTTAGGGGTGTGGCTCTGTGGTGCGTGCGATGGGGGTGGAAACAGAATAACCGCATTGCGTCCTGTTAATACCTAGTGCGCAGCAATGCGGTAGCTCGAGGCTGAGCAAGGAAGGGGGGAGGGGGTCGGGACCCCCCTCCCCTCCCCCCGCGAGGCCGAGACAGGAACGAGCCGGAGCAACCGACGACGCGGCGTGCCACGTTGTTGCATGCGGAGGCAAGTCCATCACATTTGTATCTATCTTAGGGGTGTGGCAATGGGGTGCGTCCAGTGGGGGTGGAAATAGAATAACCGCATTGTGTCTTGTCAAAACCTAGCGCGCAGCAATGCGGTAGCGCGAGGCTGAGCCACATGTGTACTTTGTGTGTATTTGAATTTTGAACTTCTATATTGTTTTTAAGTTGTGTATTTTAGTTATCTATGGACTTCATCTGTTTCTGTACTTGAACTTCTTCTTTTTGTTTTTTAGTGTTTATTTATTCATATGCCTTTACTTCTGTGATTAGTGTACTTGAACTTATGTTCTTTATTTTTTGAACTTCTTTCTCTTGTTTTTGTACGTGCAGATTTGTTTATGGATTTTTCTTCCCTTTGTAGAGTACTTGACCTTTCTTCTTGCAATCAATTGTTTTTGTAGGATACCAGCAGATTTGGTATGTGATCTTAACTTTTAAAAAATAGTCGCACTCAAATGGTGCATTTATTTACCAATAGATGCATTTACTTTTTTTGTTGTTGTGGGGGTAAAAGTATAATTACCACGGCGCTGCAACACCCCACTACAGAGAGGCATTAAGTCTCTATCTCCCTCGCCACCACCTGTCAGAAAACCCCCCTCCCTCTCGCTCGCTCTCTTCTCCCTCTCTGTGACTCCGCTGCCTCCAACCTCCCCCGATATCTCTGCCGCTGTCTCCTACGGTCGTGTGTGTAGTAACCATCCCGTGATGCTCCTATTTCTCCCCCACGCCCCACTCTCACTCGCCCAACCCGCTCTCCCTCGCCCAACCCTTCTTCTCTGAAGCGAGGGCGACAACTGCCTGCGCGGTTGCAAGGTGCATGTGGCTTCGTGGGGGTGGAAGAACCGCCCCAGATTTGTGCGTGCGGGGTTCATTTGGAGAGGTATAAATGCTCCCTCCCTCCAATCCTTGCTCTTAGTGTTCGCCAGATCTGACGAGGGCTCTCTGTTTCTTCTGTGCCCTCACATCCGCGTCATCCCCTTTGTTCTGATGGTTGGTTTGGAGATTAGGTAGGTTACTTGTGCGTGTGGTGGGTGGATTCCATTCCCCCGTGGTCAGATTTGTATGTGAGATGCTTGTGTGTACTATTTCTCCCTTCAGACTTTAGTGGATTCCATTTCCTCTTTTGTTATTTTAGCGGTCAGATACATGTAAGAGAGGGTGTGGTGTGATGGTTGATGCTGGATCTGATGTATGTAATTGTCTTAGTGTTGTTGATTTCGAAGTCTAGATTGTGTCTGTCACATGCTAGTTAGTTTATGGATCCTTTTTTTGTTGTGCTTGCCTAGATGTGCTACTGTATTCATCCTACGTTTGATTTATTTGCTTTTTGTAGTTGTTGTATGATTTTCTACTTGCTAACTATATGCATTCTATCCCCTGTTTTTTGTAGGTTGATATAGTGTTTGGAGTACCATTCATCATGGGGGTTGTGTTGTCATGGCTTCAAAACCTTCTCCAGGTATTTTAATGTAGTTGCATTTTGTATTTTAAGTAGAAGTTTTGTTATATATGTCTGCCCATATCTTGACTTGGTTGTCTTATTGGACTGCCCATTCTTAAAAGTGTGAACTTCTAGCAAAGTTGATGTGTATGCATTTTACCCTTAGTTTAACTTAGTAGAGTGTTGCTTAATTTTTATTTGATGAATTGCTGGTGAACTATGTCACCAAGTGTTGTTGGACTTCCCACATGTTTCATATTTTTATAGTATATCTTTTTTTTGTATGTGATCATTTCCATGGTATTGATATTTAGTTTGCCTGTGAAATAGTATTTATGCTCATGCTACATATTTTCTATGTGGTACTTGCTTGGTCCACATGGTTGAACTTCTGGTTTTAATTATTGTTTGTTTATAATGAAATTTGGTTGAACTTCTGTTCTATGTATTTTGTTTTACTGCTTTGTTAGATATTGTTGAACTTCTGGACATTCATCTTATATGTAGTACCCTCTCTAGTGTAGATTGTTAAATATTTAGTATGTAAATTATAAATTGTTCATTTGTGTTTACTTCTTTGTTAGGTATTGTTTAACTTCTGGGTATTATATATTGATACAGTAGTAGAACCCCCTTTTGGTGTAGGATTGTTGATTAGGACTCAACTTCCTTTTTTACTTGAATCTTTTGTAGTTGATGCTGAATTGAATAGTTCTGAAAACAATGCATGTGATCAAGATGGAGCTTCAGAAGTTAATACTGATGCTCCAATATCTGATGTGGCTAAATCACATGTTATTCCTTTGTGTTTGATTGCTCAAGTTGCTTCGAGCCTTGAGAATAATTCAAGTCTCGAGGAACTTGCTTCTGCAGGTCTTGCTTCACCTAGTATGTGCAACTCCTTTTATTTTTATTTTAAATTCTCGAGCCATGTTTTTTAACTTATTCCTGTCGTGTGTTTTTTGTTTTTTGTTGCTGGCTATTTTTCTTTTTTGCTATGCTTTTTGGGTTCTTTGCAGATGTGTCCATAGGAGGGGAAGTTGTGAACACGATCAACGATATTCTATCTGAGATGGGATTATCAGAAAACACTGCTGCTCTCAAGTAGGGGGCTCCGTCAGTCGAAGGTTCTGATTTCGTTCCGGATCCTTTGTGTTTTGTTCAGATGTCAGAGACCCAGTCACAGTCTGTTGATGGCACTGAACCTGTCACGCAACCTGAGGATGTGCCTCTTCAGCTTCTTCTGGAGGACCAGCGCAAGAGGAAGAAGCAAGAAGATTTTGATAAGAAGATGGTGGCCCGCCTTCAGAAAGGTTCTGATGTTCTTGAAACTATTGATGTTGCTGAGCTCACTATTGGTCATTGCTCTGTTGTTGAGGAAGACATGTCGTGTGGCGCTAATGCCATGGTTGTCCCCATGAAGAAGAAAATCAAGAAGACCGGTGCTAGGAAGAATTTAGTTGGTGAACTTACTCCTCGGAGGAGCCCACGTGTTTCAAAGTCTGCAAAAATTGCTGAAGAGGAAGGGCTAGCCCTCGTTGGAACGCCACGCTGTAGTCCTCGTGTGCTTGCCACTACGGCGCCTACGCCTTCTCCGCTTGGTGCTGGTGCATCTGGTAAGGGGAAGAAATGCTGCGTTAAGCGCAAGGTTGCACATGCAAAGGTCAACAAGGGTGTGAAGAAGCGTTCTCGTGTTAATCCAGAGGACAAGGATGATGTTGATTTCAACGCTGATGACGAGGATAATGATGATGATGCTGCTACCGCTAATCATGTATGAATCTCTCATTTTTACTGCTTTTGAGAGCATTTGTAGATTTGTTGTAGTTTTTATGTTTGTAGCACTGCCTTTGTGTACATGGTTGAACTTCTGCTATGTACATAGCTGACCATCTGCTTCATATAGATGAGTAAATTAGCTGAACTGCTTGGCTTATATGGTATTACTGCCTTTGTGTACATAGGTGAACTTTTGGATAAATACATGAGAAATTAGCTTAACTTGTGTTGTACATGTTTTATTACTGCCTTGGTGTACATGGTTGAACTTCTGCTATGTACATTTCTAACATTTTGAAAGCATGCTAACTTCTGGTCATACATGGTTGTACTGCCTATGTAGACATAGTTGGAATTCTGAAATGTACTTTGTATGCAGGCATTAGTGGAATTTTGTTGTAGTTTGTGTATCTCATTGTTCTTCCTTTTTTCCTTGTCATTATATTTTTTCAGTCAGCTTGTGAAGCGGCCTGAGAGGAGGAAGAGAGCAGGTAAAGGGCCCGAAGAAGGTGACGAAGGAGGAGATGCGGCGAAACGTTTTAAAAAGATGGTTCACTGCTCACTGAAAGAGGTCAAGACGTGTGCAAAACTGCTACAACTTAGGCACAGTAAGATGGTTATCAAGGCTGGTTTTGGTTGTGTGTTTGGCTTGACTGTTGATTCCAACATTTCTCCTCCTTTGATGGGCAACATCTACACGAGGATTGACCCTACAACCATGATTCTGGACATGGGTGAGGCGAACAAGGTTCTGCGTATTACAAGTGATGCTATTCACCATCTTTTTGGATTCCCTCAAGATGATCGTACCCCTCCTAGGCCCTCAAATGATGGGTTTGATGATGCTGTCATGAGGCTGAAGTCCAAACTTGGCTATGGTAGGAGTGACGACATCAAGACAAAAGATCTGCGGAAGATCCTGGCGAAACTTGTGAAGGATGAGACGAATGATGATCTGGCTCTGCAGGTGTTTTACCTGATTCTATTCATGAGGGTGGTTATTCCTGGTACATCTACACGAGTGTCCAGGGAGGCATTAATGGCTAAGAACCTTGTCTCTAAAAAGACATGGCAGATATGGACTACTGCCAGTTGGTTGTTGATGACATTCGAAGGGCTGTTATTAGGTATCAGCAAGGGACTAGCAGAGGAAAAGCTGTCACAGGTTGTGCCATCGCGCCGCTTCTTATGTATTTGGACCACGTTTTCATTGGCAAGAAGCCTGTTGTTGACTTGAGGACCCCTGGCATAAGTTTCATGAATCAGGCCAATCTTCTTGAGCTTGGTGCTGCTAACTTGGTCAGGAAGGGTGATGATGACCCAACCAACTGGGTGTTTGGGAAACTGCCTGTGAGTGTTTCTTCTTTCCTGTGTAGTTAGCACTACCTTTGTGTACATGGTTGAACTTCTGCTATGTACATAGCTGACCTTCAGCTTCATATAGACGAGTAAATTAGCTGAACTGCTTGGCTTATATGGTATTACTGCCTTTGTGTACATAGGTGAACTTCTGGATAAATACATAAGAAATTACATTAACTTGTTGTTGTCATGGTTGAACTTCTGCTCTGTAAATTTCTAACAATTTAAAAGCATGTTAACTTCTGGTCATACATGGTTGTACTGCCTATGTAGACATAGTTGGACTTCTGAAATGTACTGCGTGTGTAGGCATTAGTGGAATTTTTGGTGTAGTTTGTGTATCCAATTGTTCTGCCTTTTGTATTTGGCATTGTCTTTTTTTTCAGTATCAGCTTGTGGTACTAACTTGAACTTCTGCTACTGTCTTCTGTATTTCTGCGTCCATGTTATTTCATTTGTTCTGCGACGTGTTGACTTTTTTTTTGTATGAAGTGGAAGAAACAGGCTGAGGTTGTGTTCTTTAGGGTTATTGAATGTCCTGTTCTTACTATGCCTCTTGCCTCCGGCCTAGGGAATGGAACTTCCCCAAGATTTGAATTCGCCCGGGATGTTAACACTGGCGCCCCCCATGTAGATCCAGGAGGTTCTTCTGCCCGTGTGAGTGTTGCAGGTGGCGTGTCCTCTGAGGGTTTGTTTGATGCTGCGAATGTTTCCCTTGCTAGGATTGATGGACTTCTGGAAACTATTTGTGGAGAGATGGCTCGTGTTCCGACAACGGTTGAGTGTCTTAGTTGCATGGATGGGATTCTTCATCCCGACCACAGTTTTGATGCTGAGTCTTCGAAGGAGCCTTTGTCGATTGAAGCTAAATATCTTGTTGAGCTTCGTGAGAGCACTTCCCACCTCCGTGCTAGCTTTCGTCTGTTCAAGGAAATGCAGGATGTTCGTTGCAAGCCTTTTGAAGATGAGGCAAGTGTTGTTGTGAGTCCGATTCAGAGGCAATATCCGTTCATTTGGGTCGTGAAGGACGCCATGTGGATCATACCAAAGAGGTTTGTTTGTGTTGGCTTTTTGATATTTCTGTGCATCAATGTTCATTGTTAGCTTTTCAGTTATTACTGTTTTATAGTCATAGGTGACCCTTATTGATTTCATGTGTCCTAAACGTTTTTCTTTTATCACTAGTGTTTCCTAGGTGACCTTCTCTGTTTATAGTACCTGAACTTCAGGGGCTACAGCACCTGAACTTCTGTCATTTCCATAGCTGGCCCTTTTTGTTCCCTTTTGTATTAGAGTAGTTTGCTATCTGACCTTCTAATTTTACTATATTTAGACTTCCACTATGTGTCATTTTGTCATAGCTGACCTTCTTTTATTATGTAATGTGAACTTCTACTGATTAGGCATTTGTGTTCTACATGATTTTTTTGTAGGCTGTTGATGATGGTGCTATGGTTGAGGAGGATGTTTTACCTGAAAGTGCAACTGCTCCTGTGCATGAACCTGTTTCCGCGAGTGATGTATCAGTTGATGAGGTCCATGGCAGTGAAAATAAAGTACCATTTTTCTTGCCCATTTGTCTCATTTTTTTATTGTACTTTGTTTTGCATTTTATCACTGTGTGCCCATTTGTAATGACTTTCTGTTCTTTGCTGCAGAATGATGATTCTAGTGTTTCTCCAGCGAAGGTTGCAGACAAGACCGTGTCAGGCACCGACTGCTCTGACGGGGTCGAGCCAACTAAACCTCAGTTTTCCATTGGCGCTATGGTTTCTGATGCTGAGTAGGGCAAGATAGTTGGAGATATCATTTTCGAGATAGATCCCGTCGAGGCTACTATTGAGACTGGTGGTAGTGCTGCTGCAGGCCCGGAGAAGTCTCCTGTAGCAGCGCCATCAGTTGTTGTTGATGCCGGTTCTCCAGCTGCTCCAGCTGCTCGAACTACTCCTACAGTTTTTGTTGTTTCAGATTCTCCAGCTGGTCCAACTACTGCTGCTGTCCTCATTGATGATGCTGCAATGTCTACTGGAGATGACGATAAAGAGACGGAAAGCGATAGCGTGGGAGAGGAGGTTGATCATTCCAGTGTTGCGACTGGAATAGGCAAGAAACCATAAAGAGAGGAGCATGATTCTCTCTTCTTTCCCCATCCCCGTTCCTTTTGTTTTTGGTTTTGGTCCATGATATCCCTATGAATTGCCTGTGTGGTGCAAGTTGAACTTCTGGTTTGTGCTTTGTTGGTTGGTTTGTAAATAAAGTTAAGTGCACCTGTTTCTATGTGGGGCGAGGTCCGTAATGCATGGTTTGTGATGTTTATAATCCTGTTGTTGTATCTTTTCTGGTGTAGCAGCTGAGATGTGCGTGTGTTTGAATGTTGTGCTAGAATGTTGCTCTTATTTTTCTATTTATTTTGCTGAGCAGATAGTGAACTTGTTGTCGTCCAAAAGAAGGTTGATGACTTTTATTTTAGTGTTACTAGGCTCAAGAATGATCGTTCTAAGAGGTGAGTGTAGCTGGCAAGAATTTACACCCATCTACCACTATGAACTTCCTGTTGTTTCATACCTGAACTTCTTTACTCTTTGTTGCTGAACCTCTAATTTATTCTATGTGTTGAACATCTAGTCTTCTTTTACTACCTATTGTGATGTAGCTGAACTTCTTTCCTTATTTGTGTGATGAGTTTCTTGAGTTCTTGATGCTTAACTTCTTTTTTACTTTCTATTGCTTGGTTTAGATCAAAGATTATGTTCCAAAACAATGAGTGTGAAGCTACTGTTGAAGATGTAGCAATATCTTTTTCTCCTGCGGAATGCTTCAATCTAATGTAGCTGAGATTGCACTGTATTGTCTACTTGCAAAAATACTAGAAATCAGATAAACTCATTCTGCCATATTGGGTTTGTGTAAGTTAGCCCTATAGTGATTTCTTTTCTATTTTGTTCCTTACCATTTTATTTAAAACTTGTTTGTCTCATTTTTATATGTTGGCGTTGTATGGATTATTTTAGGACAAGATTTTGTGAGGTCAATTTGATTCCCGTGTGAGGAAGTACTTCTTGGCGCCTGGTCCAGATAGCATGGATGCACATGATTCTGTAAGCAATATCTGGTTCTTTGTCTCTGTATTAGTTTGCACTGCGATCAACTATGTTTATATTGTTTTATTTTTCTTTGTACCGTTTGATATTAATTTTTCAGTTTTCAATGATTCGTGTGTTTATGTTGCTTCAGGTTGTTTTCCCCACTTTTGATCGGCTTGAGATTCCAGCTAACTTGGGTGGTGTTGGTCATTGGGTTCTGATATTTCTTCACCTGAAGAATTCAAAGTTCCAACTTCTCGACTCCCACTATGGACCAGAAGATGACTGTGCGGTACGCCTATTTCGGTGGATGACTGATAACATCAAGAAGCTTTGGAATGATGCCAGCAATGATAGGGAGACACCCTTCAGTCATGTTACTATTGACCATTTCGTTTTGGATTGGACTGATGTCCCCCAGCAGAATAACAAGTATGAGTTCCACTTTGTCTCTATCACTTCTGTTTAACTATAGTTGTACATAAGCTGCGACTTCTTTTATTCGTTGGCTTTCTTTTTTGTTCTAACCTTGTTCTTTTTTTGTTTGTTTGTTGGCACTATCGACTGCGGATTCTTCATGCTTATGAATGTTAATTCGTTTCATGATGGGGTTCTTGCAAACTACTCCCATCACAATATCGCGGATATCAGAAAGACCTGGCTGTACTCTATTGCTTCTTCTAACCTGTTTCAAACAGACTTCCAAAGTCTGTTTGGCTACTATAGATGTAAGCCTTGACACTTGGACTGCTTGCCTGTACTTCATCTTTTATTGTACATGAACTTTAGGATATGATGCCTTTTTATGCATTTTAGTTAGCTCTAGTTGATTGTTTTCCAATTCATCAGTTTATGTTGAACTGTGCCTTTGGTTGTGCCTGAACTTCATTTAGTTTTTAAATGCAACACAATTTTTTAGGTCGGCTTTAGTAGTGACCATGTCATCTATATTAGTTGGAATGTACATTGTGCTGTACTTGAACTTCAGTTTAATTAATGGTCTTTTTGTCTTCCTTTTATTTGACAGTGGATCCGTTGGACTTGACCAATTACCACTACACATTCCTCGGGTCACAATAATACCAACCTAGGGAGGAATCGATGAGTACAAGTTGGGGAAGATCATAGCACTTGAACCCTTATTCCTTCCAAGTTGGCGAAGCAGGTTGTCGATATTTGTGGTGCTCCAAACACCCCTTGCTCCAGGAAGGTTGGTGCAATCACAGCAGATGAAGCAGAGGTCATTTCGTCGGATGATGATTTTGAGAAGATTGCTTATCCGAAGAATGGTAAATGTGTTGCTGGTACAATTGCTGGGAGAAGTGGGAAGAATGATGTCATCACCAGGAGGAAACTGGCAGTTGAGTCTGGCAACATAACTTCCTCCAAGAGAGCATCAAAATTGCCTTTGAAGTGGTGTTCTACTGTCGCTCCCCTAAAAAAAGTACATTTACCCTCATCTATCCGAGGCACGAAGAGTGAAACAGGTTGTGCTTAGTGATGATGGTCTGGAGAAGTATTCTGAGTGAGTTTTCTTCTTCTTATTTTTGTTGCCGCCAGAGATGCTACTTTGTTTTGGACTTCTGTTGTATTAGTACCTCAACTTACATAAATTTCTCCCTCCCTTTTGGAGTTATCGTTTCTGAACTTCTGTTGTATTAGTGTCTGAACTTCTAATATTTTTTCCCATTCTTTTAAATCTGCAGGACAAGCTACTACATGTTTAACATCCCTGGGAATGTGATTGACCTCATAGGGCGTGTCCTTTATACTATTTTTGGTGAAGGGCAGCAGATGGAAGGAGATATAATGGATTATCTCATAAGCTTGTGGAAGGATAAGCCCGAGACCTCTGATATCTTCTCTTATCCTGACAGGGTTGTACTTAGTCCCTACTTCATACAGGTTTCAGTTCTTTGCACCCCTGTCTCCCTTTTTTGCTCTAATTTTGGTGTAGTGGCATTTGGGAGGTTGTTTTAATTCTGTTTTTGTGAATGCTCAGTACTGCTTGGAGTATGATTTCTTCGCTGCAACAGTTCCAAAGTTTGATGCAAAAAATTCGGCTAAACTCCTCCCAATGTTTGTTCGCAAGGGAGAAGACCTTCTTAACGCAAAGCTAGTTAGGTTTTCATAACTCTTTGCTTTTTTTAGTTTTATGTACATCCTTTTGCTGAGTTTGTCAAGAAGTTTGTGTTCATGCCGGTTGTTAAATACCTATGCTTTATAGTTTGTGTTCACCACTTCTTTCATTTTTGGCAGGTTTCTTATACTATTCAAGCCAATTGACTCAATGGCTCACTACAGTGTGTATGTGCTGAATAGATATCGTGGGAGCATTGACATCCTTGATTCACTTCCTTACAATAATAAGGGAATGTCACGAACATCTTTCCATGGAGACTGCCAAAATATCGTTAATGTTTCTTAGCCTGAACCTCCTTTCATATTTTCTTGTTTGACACGAAGTTTATTATGCCTTCTGTTAACAAAATATCTTTCTGCCTCTGCTTTAGTAATACTACTTGAACTGTCTACCATTTGACACTTGAACTTCTGGTATTTGTTTAGCTGGATCTTATGCAAGTGCCGCTTTTACGTACCTAAACTTAACTATTTTTGGTTAACATGTTTTGATTTCATCTTATTTTGTCATTTCTTGCAGATCAAGAGATTTGCTGGGTTGCTTGAGGAGGTGTACGGCAAGGCTGCGTACAAAGCGAGCAAGAAGCCTAACTGGGTGACTATTGCAAAGAGGCCGACCTTTATCGATGTTCCAAGGCAAGTGAATAATGATTGTGGTTTCTTTGCCATGAAGTTTTGCTCTACATATGATGGCGATGAGCTTGAGGATGATTATGGTGATGTGGAGGTATGTTTTGTCTCATCATCCTTTTCATTTTTGTTGTGTGATTTTGCTGAGACGCTCCTGGTGTGGTTTTAGTTATCCTTTACTATACCATCATTTTCATTTCTTGTTTGCAGGTTGCTGCAGATGACTGGAAGGCCGAGTTCATGCACACTCTAATCTTTAGTGACAAGAATGAAGTATTGCGTACAAAGCTTCCTAAAGAGATCCTGTCCCTGTGCCCGTGAATTCGGAGCATTAATTTCAGTGTAGATTTGATTTCGTAAATATTTAGGTTTGATAGTGATTGGAACGATTTGATAAAGATTTGATTGTTAGAATGGTGTAGTAATTTGTGTATCTATTGCTGTAGAACTATTATTTATGGTATTGAGGACAAATGTATCTTGTGTGAAGAATGATTTGGCTTTGTGAATTTCAATGTACTGCATCGTTTTTCAGAATCCATGTGTTGTGTGTTTTTCCCCGACATATGTACTTGAACTTCTCTCTCGGCTATGGTTGAACTGCTGTTTTTTTTTGTGTTGTTTAATTTTGGGCCCGAGCATATGATCTTTGACTTGACCTGATCGTGAGACCTCGCTGGACTGCTGGTTTCAGATGGGAGAGGTTTTTCTGTGTTGTGTAATGTATTGTTATTTTTAAATTCAACCAATATGTAGCCTTTTGTAGAGAATCTATATGTGCTTTTTTGTGATTTTTCAACTACAAATGGTTTTCAACTATAACTTCATGCAAAAAAAGTGTCATACACTCCTTTACGTTTCTTTATCTTTTTGTCGACATTCAACATGAACTTCTGCACGTATCCAAACAGAAACTTAACTTCTAAACATGTTGTCTTAGGCTTGCTAACTGTCGTGGAAATAACACGTCAGATGTCCTAACGGAAGGACTTAGTCGTGGAGCCATCACAACGAGATTATCTTGAAGGGGTTAAACCAGACAAGGGACACGAGAGTTTATACTTGTTCGACGCCTTTCGATGAAGGTAAAAGCCTATGTCTAGTTGTGATGGAATTGATTGGGTTCCGATGACCAGGGAGCAAATAAGCTTTGCCTGGGTCTCGAGTTGTTGTTTCTTGTCCCTGAACCACCGGGTCATCCCTTTATATACACAGGTTGACGCCCGGCCGGTTTACGGAGTCCCGAGGCCGGCTCATACAAGTGTCTGGCTCGGACTCCCCCTTTCCCTAACTTACAATACAAGTTATACAACTATGGTGGTTTAGAACTATGGGCCCTAATCCGCCTTTGGACTCTGGGCCTCTAAGCTTCATTAGTAAAGCGCCATCTTTGTCTTCATGGGCTTCAGTACAATTGAGCGTGAACCGGCCCCTCCTGGGCGGTTTATACTCAGTAGTTATATCCTCAACATTAGGCCCCAGATTGATTTGAACCTGTTCATGTCAATCTTCAATACTTAGAAAAATTCTGTGAACATCTTCTTATAATTCTCGTAAACCGCCATCATGTCTTCTCCCTGTCGACCTTGGTAAATCGCCGTGACGTGTCATCCTCTCAACACAACAGTGAATTTTCATGACGTCATCTCTGTATAAAAAGATAATAAAGATTCCCTTCATTAATTATTTCTCGAAGATCGAGGTGACAGCTGCGCCCTCTTTTTCCGCTTCAGGCTCCTCGATTCTTGTGCCTGCCACTTATCCCCTTCTCTTTATAAATAAGGTCGGGGGGTCTTTCCATTTCCGCCTTGGTTCCTGTCTTCCTCCTCGTGACCCGAAGAGCTCAAGCGCCACCGCCGCCGTCGACCCTCGAATCTGCACCGACTAGGCCGCTGCATCACCCTGTTCATACCAGAGACCTTGCAACACTCCTCCGCCGCTGCGTGGCCCTGGTAAGTTTTCTTCCTGTAACCCTAGATCTCCATTAGGGCTTCGGGTTCATCCGTGTTCGTCGACGTTCATCAGCGTTCATCTTTGTTCGCTGCTTCTTTCTTATTGTTGAATCTAGATGAATTTGTCATCTTCCTCTTGCGGCCGAAGTTGTAACTTTAGTTTTCCTCACTGTGGTTTCTCTTCCTGCCTTGATAGATCCCATCTAGACTTATGGTGTTCTGTCGTCGCCATTTTAGGGCTCAGAAATATTTCCTTACTGAACCACGATAGATCCAAAATTATATTCCCATTTTGTGAAACCTGTTTCTGTAACACTTAGTAGATTTCAGCTCTGCCTCTTCCATTTAAAGGCAGTTTAACCTTTAGTGTTTGATAATCCGCCAGATACCATTAGCCCTCTCTTAAACTGCCATCTTGACCTTGAGTAGCAGTATTCGGTTTAACTTTTACATTTACCCTGATTAAATTTCCCTGTTTAACACCGGTTAGTGCACATCAACTTGAATCTTAAACCGGCCTTCACACCTCTTTTACAGTTTGTCTTCCAAAATGACCAAGCAATTCTCTGCTTGCAACTAGGTTCCTTCCCGGATCACAGAAACTCAACTCAATGGATATGTTCTAACTGGCAGTTTGGCCAAGAAAAGTGTCCTTCACTGGCGAGTCCCTGGCCCTGAATGCCCTCCTGAACCTCAAGATGGAGAAATGATCGTGTTCATGCAACATCTAGACTGGGGTTTTAGCCCTCCTGGATCAAAGTTTTTTCGGGATGTACTCGCTAGCTTCCAACTCCATCCTCAGGATATTGGACCAAACTATGTGTCCAACATATGTAATTTTCAAGTGTTCTGTGAAGTTTACCTTCAAGAAGAACCAACTGTTGAGCTCTTCCGGGATTTCTTCCACTTAAACCGCCAAACTGAATTCTCTGACGGCCCCAATACTGAACTTGGTGGTGTATGGATTCAGAAGAGAAAAGAAGTTGATTTTCCCCATGCCAAACATCACTGCCATCCAAAAGACTGGAATCAAACCTGGTTCTATTGTCAGAACACCGCTCCTGCTGATGAAAACCCTCTGTCAGCTTACCGTGCTCACCGGCTCAGCAACGGACATCTACGGCTCACTGCCAGACAACGACAAGCTTATTCTCCTCAAATTGCTAAGGTCCGGGCCTTCCTTGCGAACGTCTTAACCGGCATTGACCTCGTCCATTGCTGGGTTTCTTGGGGTATCCTGCCCTTAAGCCGCCGCCTCGGTTTAATGCATGAGTATACTAGCAACATCAAGGATCCTCAACGATATCATGAAATAGAAATGACTGATGATGAAGTCACTAAATCTGTCAAGAAGATGCTGGATGAACCGATCGCTGAATGCGGCAAAACTGGGTTGCGTCCTTTTTATGCCTCCAACAAACCGCCAGCGGTAAATTTTTTAACTTTATGCTTATTGATCCGCCTCCACTTTAACAATGTTCTAATAATCCTTTGTTTAATTTTACAGGCCAATAGCTCCTTATGGAAGAGGAAAGCTCAAGATAAACCGGCAAGGGCTCCTGGTGCAAAAAGCAAAGTCACAAAGAGAGCAGCCAAGAAGAAAACCGCCGAGTCTTCTGATCCGCTCGAAGATGTCGATGAATCAGAACAAGAGGTAGAACTTGAATCCCTTGGCTCATTTTTTGTACACCTTATTGACAATGACTATTACCAGGATGATGTGGAAGCCAGTCGTGCTGACCATGTTGAGGTAATCTCCCTTTCCTCCGATTCAGATCTTGTGCCGGTTCAAAATTTTCGCCGTGCAGTTCGAAAAGTAAAATACTCTCACCCTCTTGCTCATTTGGATCCAAAAATTTCTTTGAAGACACAGCAAACTGAAGGCTGTCGCACAACCCGGCACAATCGCTAGCAAGTCACTTCTTCCGGTTTACCAGACACTCCTAACCGGAAACGTCGTCCAGAGGTCTCTTGCTCTTTTAATAAACCTTGTCCCTTGGTGGGTTGCTTCCGATACCCACTTAATCCGTCTAATTCGAATTATCAGGTGTCCTCCAATTCTTCATCTGGTGGTTCATCAACCACTCATGCTCTTATGACAATATTTATTGCATTATGGGCTGTTATTTCACGTTATGTCACAATACTTATGGCTATTCTCTCTTATTTTACAAGGTTTACATGAAGAGGGAGAATGCCGGCAGCTGGAATTCTGGGCTGGAAAAGGAGCAAATATTGGAGGCCTATTCTACGCAACTCCAGAAGTCCTGAAACTCCATGGAATGTCTTAAAATAAATAAAGAAAAATCGTCGCCAAAGATGAAGGCTAGGGGGCCCACACCCTGCTCACGAGGGTGGGGGGCGCGCCCCCCTGGGCGCGCCCCCCTACCTCGTGGGCCCCCTGGTGGCTCTCCGATGCCCGTCTTCTCCTATATGAAGTCTTTCGATGAGAAAAAAATAGCAAGCAACCTTTCGAGACGAGACTCCTCCGCCACGAGGCGGAACCTTGGCGGAACCAATCTAGGGCTCCCACAGAGCTGTTCTGCCGGGGACACTTCCCTCCGGGAGGAGGAAATCATCACCATCATCATCACCAACGCTCCTCTCATTGGGAGAGGGCAATCTCCATCAACATCTTCACCAGCACCATCTCATCTCCAAACCCTAGTTCACCTCTTGTATCCAGTTCTTGTCTCCAAGTCCGGGATTGGTGCTAGTAGGTTGCTAGTAGTGTTGATTACTCCTTGTAGTTGATGCTAGTTGGTTTATTTGGTGGAAGATCATATGTTCAGATCCTTTATGCACATTATTAACCCTCTCATTATGAACATGAATATGCTTTGTGAGTAGTTATGTTTGTTCCTGAGGAGAAGGGAGAAGTCTTGCTATTAGTAGTCATGTGAATTTGGTATTCGTTCGATATTTTGATAAGATGTATGTTGTCTAACCTCTAGTGGTGTTATGTGAACGTCGACTACATAACACTTCACCATTATTTGGGCCTAGAGGAAGGCATTGGGAAGTAATAAGTAGATGATGGGTTGCTAGAGTGACAGAAGCTTAAACACTAGTTTATGTGTTGCTTCGTAAGGGGCTGACTTGGATCCATATGTTTCATGTTATGGTTAGGTTTACCTTAATACTTTTGTTGTAGTTGCAGATGCTTGCAATAGAGGTTAATCATAAGTGAGATGCTTGTTCAAGTAAGAACAGCACCCAAGCACCGGTCCACCCACATATCAAATTATCAAAGTACCGAACGCGAATCATATGAGCGTGATGAAAACTAGCTTGACGATATTCCCATGTGTCCTCGGGAGCGCTTTTCCTATGATAAGAGTTTGTCCAGGATTGTCCTTTGCTACAAAAAGGATTGGGCCACCTTGCTGCACTTTATTTACTTTTGTTACTTGTTGCTCGTTACAATTTATCTTATCACAAAACTATCTGTTACCACTTATTTCAGTACTTGCAGAAAATACCTTGCTGAAAACTACTTATCATTTCCTTCTGCTCCTCGTTGGGTTTGACACTCTTAGTTAACGAATGGACTATGATAGATCCCCTATACTTGTGGGTCATAAAGACTCCTTTCTGGCGCTGTTGCCGGGGAGTGAAGCACCTTTGGTAGGTGGAATTTGGTAAGGAAAAATTTATATAGTGTGCTGAAATTTTCTGTCACTTGTTACTATGGAAAGTAATTGTCTGAGGGGCTTGTTCGGGGTATCTTCACCCCGTCTAGTAGAGCAAAGAGTTGCTCCTCAACCTACTCAACCTACTCAACCTATTGAAAATGAAACTACTTTTGAGATTCCTTCAGGTTTGATGGAAAAACTGCTAGCTAATACTTTTACAGGAGATGGAACAAAGCATCCTGATGAACATCTACGCTATGTGGATGACGTTTGTGGACTATTTAAGCTTGCAGGTATATCCAATGATGTTGTTAAGAAGAAGGCCTTCCCTTTATCTTTGAAGGGAGACGCATTGACATGGTACAGGCTATGTGATGATATGAGATCATGGAACTATAAAAGATTGAAATTGGAATTTCATCAAAAGTATTACCCTATGCATCTTGTTCATCGTGATCGCAATTATATATATAATTTTTGGCCTCGTGAAGGAGAAAGCATCGCTCAAGCTTGGGGGAGGCTTAAATCAATGTTATATTCATGACCCAATCATGAGCTCGCAAGAGAAGTGATTATGCAAAGTTTTTATGCTCGGCTTTCTGAAAACAATCGCACCATGCTCGATACTTCTTGTGCTGGCTCTTCTATGATGAAGACTATTGAATTTACATGGAATTTATTGGATAGAATTAAACGCAGCTCTGAAGATTGGGACCTCGACGAAGGTAAGGAGTCAGGTATGACACCTAAGTTTGATTGTGTTAAATCTTTTATGGATACCGATATTTTCCGTAAGTGTAGCACTAAATATGGACTTGACTCTGAGATAGTAGCTTCTTTCTGTGAATCTTTTGCTACTTATGTTGATCTCCCCAAGGAGAAGTGGTTTAAATATCATCCTCCCATAGAAGTAAAAGTAGCTGCACCTATTAAAGTTGAAGAAAAGACTGTCACGTATAATGAGCCTATTGTTCCCAGTTCTTATGTTGAGAAACCGCCTTTCCCTGTTAGAATGAAGGATCATGCTAAATCTTCAACTGTTGTTTGTAAAAGCAATATTAGAACTTATACCCCTCCTGAGAAAGTCAAAGTAGAACCCAATGTTGCTATTGTTAAAGATCTCTTGTCTGATAATATTGATGGGCATGTTATTCAATTCTGTGGTGAAACTGCCAGAATTGCTAAACCTTGTGATAGAGATAAACATAGACCTGTGGTAGGCGTGCCTGTTATTTCTGTTAAAATAGGATATCATTGTTATCATGGCTTATGTGATATGGGTGCTAGTGCTAGTGTAATACCCATTGATTTATACAGAGAAATTATGCATGATATTGCACCTGCTGAGTTAGAAGAAATTGATGTTACAATTAAACTTGCCAATAGAGATACTATTTCACCAGTGGGAATTGTTAGACATGTTGAAGTCTTGTGTGGGAAAACCAAATATCCCGCTGATTTTCTTGTTCTTGGTTCTCCACAAGATAGCGTTTGTCCCATTATATTTGGTAGACCCTTCTTGAATACTGTTAATGCTACGATAGACAGCAAAAAGAATGTTGTTACTATTGGCTTGGATGATATGGTTCATGAGTTTAATTTCTCTAAATGTAGTAAACAACATCGTGAGGAAGAATTGCCTAGTAAGGACGAAATTATTGGTCTTGCTTCTATTGCCGTACCTCCTAGTGATCCTTTAGAACAATATTTGCTAGACCATGAAAATGATATGTTCATGAATGAAAGAAGGGAAATAGATGAGGTATTATTTAAACAGGAACCTATTCTGCAACACAATTTGCCTGTTGAAATCCTAGGGGATCGTCCTCCACCGAAGGGTGATCCCGTTTTTGAGCTTAAACAGTTGCCGGATAATCTTAAATATGCTTATCTTGATGAAAAGAAAATATATCCTGTTATTATTAGCGCTAACCTTTCAGAGCATGAAGAAGAAAGATTATTGAAAACTCCGAAAAAGTACCGTGCTGCTATTGGATATACTCTGGATGATCTTAAGGGCATCGGTCCCACTCTATGTCAACATAAAATAAATTTGGAAGCTGATGCCAAACCAGTTTGTGATCCTCAACGACGTTTGAATCCTAAAATGAAAGAAGTGGTAAGAAAGGAAATACCCAAGCTTCTGGAGGCAGGTATAATTTATCTCATTGCTGATAGTCAGTGGGTAAGTCATGTCCATTGTGTCCCTAAGAAGGCAGGTATTACTGTTGTCCCTAATGATAAAGATGAATTGATTCCGCAAAGAATCATCACAGGTTATAGGATGGTAATTGATTTCCACAAATTAAATAAGGCTACTAAGAAAGATCATTACCCCTTACCTTTTATTGATCAAATGCTAGAAAGATTATGCAAACATACACACTATTGCTTTCTAGATGGTTATTCCAGTTTTTCTCAAATACCTGTGTCGGCTAAAGATCAATCAAAGACTACTTTTACATGCCCTTTTGGTACTTTTGCTTATAGACGTATGCCTTTTGGTTTATGTAATGCACTTGCTACCTTTCAAAGATGCATGATGGCTATATTCTCTGACTTTTGCGAGAAAATTTGTGAGGTTTTCATGGACGACTTTTCCGTCTATGGTTCCTCTTTTGATGATTGCTTGGGCAATCTTGCTCGAGTTTTGCAGAGATGGGAAGAAACTAATCTTCTCTTGAATTGGGAAAAGTGCCACTTTATGGTTAATGAAGGTATTGTCTTGGGCCACAAAGTTTCCGAAAGATGTATTGAAGTTGATAAAGCCAAGGTTGATGCTATTGAAAAGATGCCATGTCCCAAGGACATCAAAGGTATAAGAAGTTTCCTTGGTCACGCCGGATTTTATAGGAGGTTCATTAAGGACTTCTCCAAAATCTCTCGGCCTCTGACTAATTTATTACAAAAAGATGTACCATTTGTCTTTGATGATGATTGTGTAGAAGCATTTGAAATACTTAAGAAATCATTAGTCTCTGCACTTGTTGTTCAGCCACCTGATTGGAATTTACCCTTTGAAATTATGTGGGATGCTAGTGATTATGCTGTAGGTGTTGTTCTAGGGTAAAGAGTTGATAAGAAATTAAATGTTATCCATTATGCTAGTAAGACTCTAGATAGTGCTCAAAGAAATTATGCTACTACCAAAAAGGAACTTTTAGCAGTTGTGTTTGCTTGTGATAAGTTTAGAACTTATATTGTTGATTCCAAAGTTACTATTTACATTGATCATGCTGCTATTAAATATCTTATGGAAAAGAAAGATGCAAAACCTAGACTCATTAGATGGGTTCTCCTGCTGCAAGAATTTGATTTACATATTGTACATAGAAAGGGACCTGAGAACCCCGTTGCAGACAACTTGTCTAGGTTAGAGAATTTTCTTGATGACCCACTACCTATTGATGATAGCTTTCCTGATGAACAATTAAATGTCATAAGAACTTCTCGTAGCACTCCTTGGTATGCTGATTATGCTAATTATATTGTTGCTAAATTTATACCACCTAGCTTCACATACCAAAAAAAGAAAAAGTTTTTCTATGACTTGCGACATTACTTTTGGGATGACCCATATCTTTATAAAGAAGGAGTAGATGGTGTTATTAGACGTTGTGTACCTGAGCATGAACAGGAACAGATCCTACGCAAGTGTCACTCCGAAGCTTATGGAGGACACCACGCTGGAGATAGAACTGCACATAAGGTATTGCAATCCGGTTTTTATTGGCCTACTCTCTTCAAGGATGCCCGTAAGTTTGTTTTTTCTTGCGATGAATGTCAAAGAACTGGTAATATTAGTAGACGTCAAGAAATGCCTACAAATTATTCACTTGTTATTGAACCATTTGATGTTTGGGGCTTTGATTATATGGGACCTTTTCCTGCCTCTAATGGATATACACATATTTTAGTTGCTGTTGATTACGTTACTAAGTGGGTAGAAGCTATTCCAACTAGTAGTGCTGATAATAACACCTCCATTAAAATGCTTAAGGAAGTTAATTTTTCCGAGGTTTGGAGTCCCTAGATATCTTATGATTGATGGCGGTTCACACTTTATTCATGGTGCCTTCCGTAAGATGCTTGCTAAATATGATATTAATCATAGAATTGCATCTCCATATCACATGCAGTCTAGTGGTCAAGTAGAGTTGAGCAACAGAGAGCTCAAATTAATTTTGCAAAAGACTTTGAATAGGTCTAGAAAGAATTGGTCCAAGAAACTGGATGACGCATTATGGGCCTATAGAACTGCATATAAGAATCCTATGGGTATGTCTCCGTACAAAATGGTTTATGGAAAAGCTTGTCACTTACCTCTGAAACTAGAACATAAGGCATACTGGGATATTAAAGAGCTCAACTATGATTTCAAACTTGCTGGTGAGAAGAGGTTATTTGATATTAGCTCACTTGATGAATGGAGAACCCAAGCTTATGAAAATGCCAAGTTGTTTAAAGAAAAAGTTAAAAGATGGCATGACAAAAGGATACAAAAGTGTGAGTTTAATGTAGGTGATTATGTATTGCTATACAACTCTCATTTAAGATTTTTTGCAGGAAAACTTCTCTGCAAATGGGAAGGTCCCTGCGTTATCGAGGAGGTCTATTGTTCCGGTGCCATAAAAATCAACAACTTCCCAGACACAAATCCGAAGGTGGTAAACGGTCAAATGATTAAACACTATATCTCACGTAATCCCATAAATGTTGAAACTAATATTATTGAAATCGTAACCCCGGAGGAATACATAAAGGACACTTTCCAGCCCGTCTCAGACTTCGAAAAGGAATAGGTATGTGTTACGATAAGTAAATCGACTCCAAAACAATTTTTAAGGCAATATTTATCCGTTTTGGAATATTTAGAAAAATAGAAAAATAAGTAGCAGTCTGAGGAGGACACGAGGCCTCCACGACGGTGGAGGACGCGCCCTACTCCCCTGGGCGCGCCCCCTACCTGGTGAGCACCTCGTGTGCCCTCCGGACTCCGTTTCCTTGCACGATACGTTTTTTGGTCCATAAAAATTCATTATATATACTCCCGAAGGTTTTGACCACCGTATCACGCAAATATCCTCTGTTTTTGCTTCGAGCTGTTTCCGTTGCAGATTTAGAGCACCATGACTCCTCCCCCCTCCAACAACGAAGACAAGGATGCTTGGCTATTGAAGATAGAGTTGAAAAGAGAGGAACCAGAAGAGATCAATAGGGATGGAAGTTCAAGCTTCGGTGGTGAAAGAAGAAGATATCCCTCAACCTTTACCTAACCTTTTCACTCCAACAGAGATTGAAGCTTTCAAGATGATTGAGTTAGCCCGCATACAGAACAAGTATCTTACGCAGGAGAATATTTTGTTAAGGATCATATTGCTGGGCTCAAGGGCATTATCCGCAAGTTGGAGGAACTTTTACGCTTGATGTGCGATTATCCACCGTCATATCACCACCTCCATCACCTCCGAGGATATAATCACATGGGTATGGGCACTCCCCTTGGCAACTGCCAAACTTGGGGGAGGTGCCCTGGTATCGTATCACCATCACAACTCCTATCTTTACTGTTTTTCTTAGTTCGATCTATTTAGTAGTATCTTGATTTAGTAGAATAAAGTCATGGCATGATCTAGTTTTCAGTTTTGCTTTATGATCCTTCTTTGTAATTGAGTCCATGAGCTATATAATAAAGATTAGTGTTGAGTCAAGGGCTTGAGTATTTTGCCATGATCTTGGGTGATTATAAGAAAAAGAATAAGAAGAATCAAAGAGTTCATATTGATCTTAGTGAAAGTAATGACTTCACATAGAAAGAGTATGTTGATTAAAAGTTGTTGGGAATTGGCAAATATAGCTTTGGTCATCATTGCAATTAATAGGAAGTAATAAGGAAAGAGAGGTTTCACATATAGATATATTATCATTGACATCTTTTATGATTGGGAGCACTCATTAAAATATGACATGCTAAAGAGTTGATGTTGGACAAGGAAGACAACATAATGAGTTACGTTTTCTTATATCTGAGATAAAGTATGTTGTCATGGATCCTCTAACGTTTTGAGCTTGCCTTTCCCCCTCATGCTAGCCAAATTCTCAGCACTAAGTGGAAATACTACTTGTGCTTCCAAATACCCTTAAACCAGTTTTGCCATGAGAGTCCATCATATCTACCTATGGATTGAGTAAGATCCTTCAAGTAAGTTGTCATCGGTGCAAGCAATAAAAATTGTTCTCTAAATATGCATGACTTATTAGTGCGGAGAAATAAACTTTGTACGAACTTATTGTGGACGCAATAAAAGCGACGAACTGCATAATAAAGGTTCACATACAAGGGGCAATATAAAGTGACGTTCTTTTGCAATAAGATTTTGTGCATCAACCCTAAATGCGCATGACAACCTCTGCTTACCTCCGCGAAGGGCCTATCTTTTATTAGTATCCTCTACCTTATGCAAGAGTCATGGTCATCTTCACCTTTCCTTTTTCATTTTATCCTTTGGCAAGCTCGGCACGTTGGAAAGAACATGATATATATATATATATATATATATATATATATATATATATATATATATATATATATATATATATATATATATATATATATATATATATATATATATATATATAATTGGATGTGGGGGAGCATGAATTATTATCATTGACATTACCCTTGAGGTAAAAGGTTGTGGGGCAAAACTATAAGCCCCTATCTTTCTTTGTGTCCGATTAAAACTTCGTAACCACAAGTATCGCGTGTGCGTTAGCAATTATGAAGGACTAAGTGATAGTTGAGTATGTGGACTTGCTTTTAAGCTCTGACATAGACTCTTTCCGATGTTATGATAAATTGCAATTGCTTCAATGACTGAGGTTATAATTTGTTGGTGCTCAATAAGGTTTCTGATTCATGCTTTTTGCTTTGTGAACTGATCATCACTTGAACATGAGTAATCATATGAAAAAATCTTTATATGTTGTTGTTATGAAAATAATCATGATGCTTTCATGTCCGTATTTTATTTTTATCAACGCCTCTACCTCTAAACATGAGGACATATTTATTGTTATCGGCTTTTCGCTTGAGGACAAGCGAGGTCTAAGCTTGGGGGAGTTGATACGTCCATTTTGCATCATGCTTTTATGACAATATTTATTGCATTATGGGCTGTTATTTCACGTTATGTAACAATACTTATGGCTATTCTCTCTTATTTTACAAGGTTTACATGAAGAGGGAGAATGCCGGCAGCTGGAATTCTAGGCTGGAAAAGGAGCAAATATTGGAGGCATATTTTGCGCAACTCCAAAGGTCCTGAAACTCCATGGAATGTCTTAAAAAAATATAAAGAAAAATCGTCGCCAAAGATGAAGGCCAGGAGGGCCACACCCTGCTCATGAGGGTGGGGGGCGCCCCCCTGGGCGCGCCCCCTACCTCGTGGGCCCCCTGGTGGCTCTCCGATGCCCGTCTTCTCCTATATGAAGTCTTTCAATGAGAAAAAAATAGCAAGCAACCTTTTGGGATGAGACTCCGCCGCCATGAGGCAGAACCTTGGCGGAACCAATCTAGGGCTCCGATAGAGCTGTTCTGCCAGGAACACTTCCCTCAGGGAGGGGGATATCATCACCATCGTCATCACCAACGCTCCTCTCATTTGGAGAGGGCAATCTCCATCAACATATTCACCAACACCATCTCATCTCCAAACCCTAGTTCATCTCTTGTATCCAATTCTTGTCTCCAAGTCCGGGATTGGTGCTAGTAGGTTGCTAGTAGTGTTGATTACTCCTTGTAGTTGATGCTAGTTGGTTTATTTGGTGGAAGATCATATGTTCAGATCCTTTATGCACATTATTAACCCTCTGATTATGAACATAAATATGCTTTGTGAGTAGTTACGTTTGTTCCTGAGGACAAGGAAGAAGTCTTGCTATTAGTAGTCATGTGAATTTGGTATTCGTTCGATAATTTGATAAGATGTATGCTGTCTAACCTCTAGTGGTGTTATGTGAACGTCGACTACATAACACTTCACCATTATTTGGGCCTAGAGGAAGGAATTGGGAAGTAATAAGTAGATGATGGGTTGCTAGAGTGACAGAATCTTAAACCTTAGTTTATGCATTGCTTCGTAAGGGGCTGACTTGGATCCATATGTTTCATGCTTTGGTTAGGTTTACCTTAATACTTTTGTTCTAGTTGCGGATGCTTGCAATAGAGGTTAATCATAAGTGGGATGCTTGTTCAAGTAAGAACAGCACCCAAGCACCGGTCCACCCACATATCAAATTATCAAAGTACCGAATGCGAATCATATGAGCGTGATGAAAACTAGCTTGATGATATTCCCATGTGTCCTCGGGAGCGCTTTTCCTATGATAAGAGTTTGTCCAGGATTGTACTTTGCTACAAAAAGGATTGGGCCACCTTGCTGCACTTTATTTACTTTTGTTACTTGTTGCTCGTTACAATTTGTCTTATCACAAAACTATCTGTTACCACTTATTTCAGTACTTGCAGAAAATACCTAGCTGAAAACTGCTTATCATTTCCTTCTGCTCCTCGTTGGGATCGACACTCTTACTTATCGAAAGGACTACGATAGATCCCCTATACTTGTGGGTCATCAGCGCAGTCTCATACAACAAACCGGCACCAACGTTGATCAAAGATACACTTGCCAAGCTGTCGATGACGCCGGCACAGATAGAAGAGATGAAGCGATCTGCTGCCAGGGCTGGCGCTTTGTTAGCACCGACGCGGGGCAAAGCGTGGATAGCTGTCCTGGATCCAGGTGATATCGCCAAGGGCTTTCCGGATGAACAAGAAAATGGGTCAGCATTTGATAACGAATCCCTCAAAGCCCTGACGAAAGAGATGCGTACACTGTCAAGCCAACTGGCTAAAGAAGCTAACTTGTCTGTTCATCGGTCTTTTTATGATGAAAACAACCAACGGGTTGATACTGCTATGAAAGAAGTGCAGAATGTTGTCCCGCCAATCCGTAAGCACACTTATGCCCCTGACGTTTAACCGTCCAATCTTATAAGCGAAGAGGCTGTCTTTTAGGCTTTAACCCGGATTGACTGGACCACTGTTGACTTCCAGCCACTTGGTGGGGAGGAGGAGGTTGAACCGGCGCCAGAAGATCCATCAACTTCACGTCAACCTGGCGATGAGTCTTAATCCGGCAACCGGGTTGATTTTCACAGAGTGTGCTCGTGTGCAAAAAAACAATCACCATTTTGGGCCTTAAAGCGCCTTGTAATTGGCTAGTTGGAATATTGTGATCTGCTGGCATCGTGCACTGATACATGACTTTGTTTGATGCGCCATGATATCTGCAGCGCTGGTCTGTGATATGAAATGAGGTTGTTGGTTTACCAACTTGATTGTAGTAATGGTGAAAACCCAATGCTTTGAGTAGTTGATAACTCCCACCATGTCATGCTGGTGTGTAATAAGTCATACCGAGTTACGATGAACACCAGATGATCATACTGGCGACATGTAGTCAAAGCCAGACCGGGTTAAGAAACACCAGTTTAATAATGAAGATGCTCTGACAACTTGTAGTTGAAAGCCAAGCCGGGTTAACAAACACCGGGTTACTAGAATGGCTGATAGCCATGTCGGGTCAAGAGACACCGGTTCAACATAAAAGACGACAAGAGAAAAATCTTGACAAAGGCAAATAAAATCATGTAGTCGAGGCTTTTCAAGGGCCGCCAGGCCCAAATTCAAGGCTTTTCATGGGCTGCCAGGCCGCTGAGTTAAATCATTTGACAAAGCCTTTTAAGATGGACCTCCAACTAACCAATCGTTGTTTTAACTTTGACAAGTTTAGGGTCTGTATAAGATTAACTTGTCAAGCGTTCGGCGGGTCATGCCAGGCTTACCTGGGTAGGCGTGGCTTACTTGATGAAGGCAGGTTAACCCGGGGTTTTAGGTGTATACACCAGGCTTCCAAGCCGTGCTTGATAGCATATTACAAGGGTCCTTTCAAACTCTTTGTTGAAGTGCACAAAGAGCCCCCAAGTAACTTTGTGAGTTGTGCTCAATGGGTGCCTATGTTTGAGTTGTGCATAGCATCCAGACTCTCTTTGGCCCCTTGGGTGTGAAGCTCCCAAGCTGTATTGTGGCGTGATAGCGGGTTTAACAAGGTAAAACTCCTTTTGTCAGCTGAAGCCCCCATGTAATGAAAAGATATTGGAAAAAAGGGCAGAGGCCCTGCTTATAGCAAGGATGCCGGTTTATTATATTGATCATAATATATACATTGTCAAAATATATACATAAGAGGATCCTATAGCTCAGGTGTAGTAAGGCCGAAGGAGAGCTATGTTCCACGGCCGCCGGGTCTCCTCCTCAGAGCTGCGTGAGTCTTCTAGAACATCAATGAGGTAGTATGATCCATTGTACAGATTCTTGTTGACCACAAAGGGCCCTTCCCAAGGTGGGGATAATTTGTGCATATCGGTCTGATCCTGGATGAGCCGGAGCACTAAGTCGCCTTGTTGAAAGGTTCTTGTTTTAACCCGGTGGCTGTGATAACACCGCGGGTCTTGCTGGTAAACCGCCAAAGCCATGTCTCATTTCTCATCTAACAGGTCTAGCGCCTCCTGGCGTGCTTGCTCATTGTCCGCTTCAACATAATTGGCAACCCGAGGCGAGTCATGATGAATATCACTTGGGAGGACAGCCTCTGCCCCATAAACCATGAAGAAAGGTGTATAACCCATAGATCGGTTTGGGGTGGTTCTTTATGCTCCATAACACAGATGGTAATTCTTCCACCCAACAACCCGGCGTCCGCTTCAAAGGAACCATAAGCCGGGGCTTGGTACCCTTCAAGATTTCCTGATTAGCTCTCTCAGCTTGACCATTGGACTGGGGGTGAGCCACGGATGCTACATCAAGCCGGATGTGCTCTCATTGACAAAATTCCTCCATCTCACCTTTGGAAAGGTTCATTCCATTATCAGTAATGATGCTATGTGGAAAACCAAACTGGAAGGTCACCTTTTTGATGAATTGAACCGTCATGGCTGCGTCACATTTGCTTACTGGCTCCGCTTCAACCCACTTAGTAAATTTGTCAACCGCCACCGAGAGGTGGGTCTTCTTATCCTTGGACCGCTTAAAAGGACCCACCATATCAAGCCCCCAAGTAGCAAACGGCAAGTGATTGGAATCATCCGTAGCTCCTGAGCCAGAATATGAACTCGGCGAGAAAATTTCTAACAAGCATCGCACCGCTTTACTAGGTCCTCAGCATCGGCATGAGCCGTCAACCAGTAAAAACCATGACAAAAAGCTTTAGCAACCAAGGATTTTGAACCAGCATGGTGACCACAATCGCCTTCATGGATTTCACGCAAGATGTCTTGGCCCTCCTCAGGAGAAACACATTGTTTGAATATGCCGGAAATGCTGCAACGGTGTAACTCACCATTGTGAATAATCATGGACTTGGATCGCCGGACTATCTGTCTGGCTAGAACTTCATCTTCTGGTAACACGCCTCGGTTCATATATGCCAGATATGGAATCGTCCAATCCGGAATTATATGTAAAGCGGCAACCAACTGTGCCTCCGGATCAGGAATAGCTAAATCCTCCTTTGTGGGTAACTCTACAGACGGATTATGCAGGATATCCAGAAAGGTATTAGGTGGCACCGTTTTATGTTGAGACCCCAGCCGGCTGAGGGCATCTGCCGCTTTGTTTTTACGCCAATCAATGTCCTCCACCTGATAACCTTTGAAGTGACCAGCCACTATATACACTTCTCGTCGGTAAGCCGCCATGAGGGGCTCCTTAGAATCCCAAGTGCCAGAAACTTGCTGAGCCACCAGATCAGAATCTCCAAAGCAGCGTACCCGACTTAAGTTCATTTCCTTGGCCACACGAAGACCATGGAGGAAGGCCTCGTACTCAGCTGCATTGTTAGTACAAGGAAACATTAAGCGGAGAACATAACAAATTTTATCACCTCGAGGGGAAGTTAGGACAACTCCAGCCCCCGAGCCCTCCAACTGTCTGGACCCATCAAAGTGGATAGTCTAGTATGTTCTATCCGATTTGTCTTCTGGTGCCTGCAACTCTGTCCAGTCGTTGATGAAATCCACAAGAGCCTGGTAGTTTATGGCTATGCGAGGCATGTATTTCAAACCGTGTGGTCCAAGCTCAATAGCCCACTTAGCAACCCGGCTAGTTGCCTCCCTGTTCTGGATTATATCCCCCAAAGGAGCAGAACTGACCACTGTGATGGCATGGCCCTGGAAATACTGTTTAAGCTTCCGACTTGCCATGAAGACCCCATACAATAGCTTCTGCCAATGCGGATATCTTCGCTTTGACTCAATTAACACCTCATTGATATAATAAACCGGCCTTTGAAACGGATATTCCTTCCCAGCCTCCTTGTGTTCCACCACAATGGCTACACTGACAGCTCGAGCATTAGCAGCCACATATAATAGCAGAGGTTCCTTATCAACCGGAGCAGCAAACACTGGTGGTTCAACCAGCTGTCTCTTCAAGTCCTCAAACGCCGCATTAGCTGCGTCACTCTAGAGGAAATCGTCTGTTTTCTTCAACATCTGATATAGAGGGATCGCCTTCTCTCCCAAGCGGCTGATAAACCGGCTTAGGGCCGCAATATTACCTGCCAGACACTGAGCATCATTGATACACTTCGGTTTAGCCAAGGATGTGATCGCTTTGATCTTTTCCGGATTAGCCTCAATACCTCTGTTAGACACCAGAAAGCCTAAGAGCTTGCCTGTCAGAACACCAAACAGGCACTTATCCGGATTGAGCATCATTTTGTAAACTCGAAGATTGTCAAAGGTCTCTTTGAGGTCATCTATCAAGGTATCCTTCTTCCTGGACTTGACCACAATGTCATCCACATAAGCGTGAATGTTGCGCCCAATCTGAGTATGAAGACAATTCTGCACACAATGCTGATAGGTTGCTTGGGCACTCTTGAGCCCAAAGGGCATAGACACATAGCATAAGGCTCCAAAGGGAGTGATGAAGGTTGTCTTCTCCTGGTCCTTAACTGCCATTTTGATCTGATGATAACCGGAATAAGCATCCAAAAAACTCAAACGCTCACAACCGGCCATAGTATCAATGATCTGATCAACACGGGAGAGCAAAAGGATCTGCCAGACAAGCTTTGTTCAAGTCTGTGTAACCCACACACATACGCCAAGTGCCATTTTTCTTAAGCACTAGCATCGGATTGGCCAGCCATTTCGGATGAAAAACTTCAATGATAAACCCAGCAGCCAATAGCCGGGCTACTTCTTCTCCAATGTCCTTGCGCCGTTCTTCGTTGAAGCGGCGAAGAAACTGTTTGACCGGTTTAAACTTGGGATCAATATTGAGAGTGTGCTCAGCGAGTTCCCTCGGTACACCAGGCATGTCAGAAGGATTCCATGCAAAAATGTCCCGATTCTCACGGATGAACTCGATGAGCGTGCTTTCCTATTTCGGATCCAGATTTATACTGATGCTAAACTGTTTAGATGAATCGCCAGGAACAAAATCAACAAGTTTAGTCTAATCAGCCGGTTTGAACTTCAGGGTCGGGTCATGCTCTGTGGAGGGCTTCTTCAAAGGAGTCATATCTACCGGATCAACGTTGTCCTTGTAGAACTTCAACTCTTCTGTTGCACAAACCGACTCAGCATAAGCCGCATCACCCTCTTCACAGTCCAAAGCGATCTTACGACTCCCGTGCACTGTGATGGTCCCCTTATGACCTGGCATCTTGAGCTGTAAGTAAATATAATAGGGCCTTGCCATGAATTTTGCATAAGTCGGACGTCCAAACAGGGCGTGATATGGGCTCTGGATTTTCACCACTTCAAAGGTCCATGTTTCTGACCTAGAATCATGCTCATCACCAAACACAACCTCCAAAGCTATCTTGCCAACAGGATATGCCGATTTACCTAGGACTACACCGTGGAAAACAGTGTTCGACGGTTTAAGATTCTTATTCGTCAACCCCATACGGCAGAAGGTTTCATAATACAGTATGTTGATACTGCATCCTCCATCCATAAGCACCTTGGTGAATTTATAACCTCCCACCTAAGGTGCCACTACTAAAGCCAGATGACCCGGATTGTCAACCCGGGCCGGATGATCCTTTCTGCTCCACACAATGGGCTACTCGGACCAACGTAAGTAACGGGGTACCGCCGGTTCAACAACATTAACTGCCCTCTTGTGAAGCTTCTGATCGCGCTTACACGAGCTAGTGGTGAAGACATGATATTGCCCTCCATTTAACTGCTTTGGGTGACTCTGAAAACCTGATTGCTTTTGATTCCCCTGATTATTCTGCTGGTTGTTACCACCTTGGTTGTTCTGGTTGCCCTGATTATTCTGAAATCCAGAGTTTGAACCGCCGCCACCATGAAAACCTGGACCTAAACCGCCCGACGGAGCCTGATCATACCGGAATAGATCAGAGTTTTTGAACTCCTTCATAATGAAACAGTCCTTCCAGAGATGTGTTGCTGGAACCTCCTTGGTCCCGTGCTTTGGGCAGGGTTGGTTCAACAGACGCTCCAAATTCATACCTCCACCGCGCTGGGGCGGTTTACCCTTACGACGTTGCATATTGCCCTGCACATTGGTGTTAGCCACAAAATCCGAATTATCTACTTTGCGCTTACCATTGTTCCCATGGATCCCTTGGTTTTGTTGTTGTCCCTTCGCACCATCGTTCTTCTTTCCCTTCTCTGGTTTCTCCTCAAAATCGGGATCCTTGGTATTATTAGAATCGGCATATTTAACAAAGGCTACCATGAGGGTTCCCATATCATTGCAGTGGCACTTGAGCCGTCCCAACTTCATCTTCAATGACTTAAACTGGCAATTACGCTCCAATGTTAAGATCGCCGTGCCAGCCGTAATGCGGTCCGGTGAATGTAGGACTTCCGAAACCCGGCGCACCCAATGTGTTGTTAAATCATTTTCTCCTTGGACACAGGCATCTAGATCCACACTGGACATGGGCTGCTTGCATGTGTCCTTGAAGTTTGCTATAAACCGGGCCTTCAATTCGTCCCATGATACGACGGAGTTGGCGGGCAGGCTTTTTAACCAAGTGCGGGCTGTTCCTTCCAACATCATGGTAAAGTACTTCGCACATGCCGCTTCATCCACATCCAACATCTCCATTGCCATCTCATAACTTTCAACCCACGCCTCAGGAGGCTGATCGGCGGTATAATTAGGAACTTTACGTGGACCCTTGAAATCCTTGGGCAATCGCATGTTACGAAGGGCCGGAATCAGACACAGCACTCCCCAAGAACTGAAGGCAAGTCCCGTCCCTCGCTCTAATGATGTCGCTGGTTGAAACGGGGTGGGTTGACAATGACCCGCGTACTGTGCTGCTAATGCAGCCTCCCTTCGTGCTCTGCCATTATCCACCACATCCAGAGCATTTGCCCCACTGCGAGCCGGATTGGGCCCTTGAGGAGCATCACGGTGCCGTGCACTGCTGGACACCTCCGGTTCATCTATGTGCCTGCTATAACTTTTGCTCAGACGGGGGGTTGAATGAATTCTGTCTCGGCTATAGGAATAAGCCTGCTGCTTCACAACGACATTCTGAAGAAGATCCCTGCCAGCCACGTCTCAACCGCCGCCAGTGAATCGCCCTCCATTGGAATAGCTGCTAGGCGTGATGCTGCAGCAATCATGTTATCCAAAGGGCTAGAAAAATGACCCGGTGGTGTTGATACGTATTGCGGCTTGTTATCCGTGTGTCGGCGCGGGTCCATCATCCGTGGTTGATCCGGCGCTGCCCTAGGTGCCTCGGTCTGGTTTACGGCTGCCGGATTACTTGGCCCAAGCCCCGGCGTATTGAAGAGATTCAGTCCTTCGAAGACCGGTGGCATATGAGACCGGTACTTCCTTCGCATCACGTCGTTTGACGCGTTCTGGTCCAACATGAGCCGGTTATTTTTCGCCTGTATCTGCTGCGACTGGGCATCCAAAGCGGCTCGTTCTTCAGCCATCCTAACCTCTTCAGCTGCTAGGTCCTCCTTATCCTGTGTTATCTGGTCCTTCAGCTTGGCAACCTCTACATTATGCTGATCCTGCGTCTCCGGGGTAACTGACGTGGTTAACAAGGTCTCCCAGGCATCCAACAAACCGGAGAGAACTTGAGCCGGTCGGCGCGCCGGGCCTCCTGCCGCGGCTGATGATCCGGACGTCAGTGCCGCTGTAGATGAAGACTGCAAGGTGGGTTGTGTTCCGGCCATGAAAACTACAACCCGATTCGGCGGTTCAAAGGGGTCCAGAATACTGTTGCCATCGGAATACCCCCCAACCCGGCCATCTTGCAATTGGTATAGCGACTCGGGTTCACTAGTGGATGACTCACCATCTGAGTAGACGGCCGTCTCACCATCGGACACCGGTTCATATTCCGCACTATGGATGAATCCTATGAACGCACACTTCACGGCAGGCTGAACCCAGGCAGGACTCAAACGCTGAGCCGTTTCGACAAGGTCGGTGGAGATGTCCGACTCAGGGCCCGGTTCGTCGATCTTGACGATGAAAACGTGAATTCCACCAAAGGGGACGCGGTACCCATACTCGATTGAGCCGGCCTCGGGGCCCCATCCTCTGTCATCGATGTAGAGCTTGCCACGACGACTATTGGTCATCCGGCCGACTGCGTACCCCTTGAGTCCTTCGAAGCTGCCCTTCAAGAACTCGAAACCATCGTGTGATAGCCCCATGGTGGGTACCAACTGTCGTGGAAATAACACGTCAGATGTCCTAACAGAAGGACTTAGTCGTGGAGCCATCGCAACGAGATTAGCTTGAAGGGGTTAAACCGGACAAGGGACACGAGAGTTTATACTAGTTCGGCCCCTTCGATGAAGGTAAAAGCCTACATCTAGTTGTGATGGAATTGATTGGGTTTCGATGACCAGGGAGCAAGTACGCTTTGCCTGGGTCTCGAGTTGTTGTTTCTTTTCCCTGAACCGCCATCGGGTCGTCCCTTTATATACACAGGTTGACGCCCGGCCGGTTTACGGAGTCCCAAGGCCGTCTCATATAAGTTTCCGGCTCGGCCTCGCCCTTTTCCTAACTTACAATACAAGTTATACAACTATGGCGGTTTACAACTATGGGCCCTAATCCGCCTTTGGACCGTGGTCCTCTAAGCTTCATTAGTAAAGCACCATCTTTGTCTTCATGGGCTTCGGTACAATTGAGCGCGAACCGGCCCCTCCTGGGCGGTTTATACTCAGTAGTTATATCCTCAACATTCATAGTTGTAAACCGCCACAAAAACTTCTGCACGTATCCAAACAGAAACTTCACTTCTGAACGTGTTGTATTAGGCTTGTTAACCTTAGTTCATACGGCAATCCTTTTGATTGTATGCATATTTTTCCTACATCAATTTATATACCAGAACTTCTTCTGCAAGCTGACCTGAACTTCAGACTGTATAATTATACCTGCTTGCTTGAACTTCTTATGGATTACAACACCAGCACATCCTGTCATAATATACCAAAACTTCCACTATAAGCTTACTTGAACTTCATAGTGTATATTGTTTCATTTGTATTCCATCTTGCATATGCTACAAACTCTGCTACTTGCTTTCTGTGGGTGTGGTCCCTTGTTTTGTTCTATAACTTTGGGCTGCCGTTTTTGAACTTTGGGTTGCTTGACCTCCTCCATATCGTTTCTTTCTAAGATTGTTGGATAGGTGAGCTTGTTGTGTCCTGCAACCTTTTTGCACACACTACATTGCCTGCGTCCAAGTGGCACTCCATTCCCATCGAGCACGACGAGTCTTCCTGCATGTGGTGCCTTTATTTGAGCTCTCTCACTTTTCTTTGCTGCAGAAATTTTCTTCCAACCCTTTGTTTCAGAGTACAGAGGCAATTTCATCGTCTCTTGCTGCCGCTATTGCATTAATTGGTCAACACCCTGCTTGGATTGGTTGGCTTGAGCAGCGGCCTGGAGTATTTCAGATGCATAATAATGAAGGTCATCTTGAATTTTAGCAACCTCTTCAGCCATCCTTTGGTCAGCATCCGCTCGATTTGCTGAATGTATTGAATCAAGCTCTTCCACTAGCCTCTTGAGAACATAGAAGGCTCTGTCATATTGCTGGTCACATCTCATCGCTTTATTGTTAACCATCAAATTTAGCTGCAGCCAGATGTCTTGCTTCGATAGTCTTGAGCTGCCATCCGATGCAGTCGTGTTGTAGTGCCTTGTATCAAATGTTTGTTGTGATTTTGTAGTCTATGTGTATCGTTTGAGGATATACTTGTCTGGAAATTTGTCAGGCTTCAGGTAGTCCAGTATGTTCACGATGTGAAGGCAGAAGGAGCCTGCATTTTTGTGATGAATGTAGAATACATAGTTTGTGAGCCAGCAATGAGTTTCATCTATTTGATATGATACTACTAGTTTAGGTGTTTAATGAGTTTGTTTTTCCGCTCAACTGTGTGTGTCCATAGCTTACATTACACTCATATATTTTATTATCAGGGTCAGCTACAACCTGGAATTCATGCTTTGACTAGGAAAATCTTTCTTCATCATCATGGCCAGCCTTGTTGTGGTAGTACACAAGGTACTTAGTGGGCTCTGTTGTAGGCTTTGCGCGAAATAGCGTCGCTTTTCTCATCCTAGTCCTCATCTCGGTATAGACGGCTCTCATGTACTTGATAGTCATGTCTTCCTCGTAGCCGTAAGTTGTTTTTGTCACAGGATTGGTCTGCACACATGTCAAGAAATAAGATACTAGTCCAAGCAGAGTCATTATTTTAAATATAGTATGCACATGTTGAAGGAAGTCACAATATGATGGGGGTGTTTTTTTGTCTTTAATACCATGCTGGTCATTGTTTGCTCATTCTCCTTCTACATTCGAGTTTGTATGCAGGCATTTACCCGCCTAGCAAACTTGTGTAGGTTCTGGGTACCCTTGACAAACCCTCTCTTGAGCACGTGATTCATGCTCTCGCTTCATTATGTGGAAGTCATTCTAGCACAGAAAATATTCTTGTAATATGCTGAAATGCACATCTTCCTATCATTCTAGAGCTGCATCATCATCTGGTCGTTCTGTAGGTTGAACTTCTGCATGAGTGTATCCCAGGCAGTTTCAAACTCTGTAGGCATTAGCGGCTAGTTCAAGATCGCTGTGAACTCCTGTTTGAATGTGTCATACTCGCGAGGTATTCCTTGAACTTCTTCAGGACGTGCCATCGGCATAGCTTGTGGACGGCGTTTGGGAATGATTGTGGTATAACTTTCGCCATCGATGGGCACTGGTCTACATGAATTAAAAAAAAGTGAAACTTGCTTCTTTTTACTGATGGTGAACTTATGTTGTACAAGTACTTGAACTTCATAGGTAGCAGTAGGACAAAGAAATAATGTGACCTTTTTTTTTTCTTATAGCAGTGATGTTGAACTTCTGTGGTACCACTGCTTGAACTTCACATACATAACTATATTTTTCCTGAACATGTTTCATGTGTTTTTTCTTGCAGCAGTGTCCTTGAACTTCTATGGTTCCTCTATTTGAACTTCACATCCAGAAGAATATTTTTTCTAAACATGTGACATATAATTTTGCTTCTTATACTGTTTTTGTTGGACTTCTGTGCTAACAGTGGTTGAACTGCTTGCTTAACATTATTTTCAGAAAAAAACCCAGTGTACTCACATATAAACCCATAGACTGTAAAATTGATGAAACTTGTAGAGTTTTTCTTTGAACTTACCTGTTAGAATGCAAGTTGGATGTTTGTTATTCATGCACCGTACAAATGTATCGAACAGCCACTTGAATGACTTTGCATCTTCATCTCTAATCAGGGCAACAACAAATATCGTTGACTGCAAGTGATGGTTTGTTCCAACAGACACTCCCAGAGGCATATGAAATCTGTTGGTCTTGTAAGTTGTGTCAAATGTGACGCAATCGCCAAAGTCTTGATATGGTCCTTGACAGCTTGCATTGGACCAGAAAATGTTTTTAACTACTTTGTTGCTGTCTACTTGTATGTCATAGAAAAACTCATCATTGATTGCCTTCATGTCTTTAAAGAAAGATACAAGTTTCAATACATCATCCGAATCATCTTTCCTTGCATTCATTGCTTTCCTGCAAATTATATGCAAACATGCATTTTGTTAACTTTGCTAGCAAAGGGTTGTGATTTAGGATGCTATGTACATTGCAGTATGTGCATTTTTTGAAATACTTACTGGTTTAGTAGGTCTCATCCGGTCATGCTTAGGAAGTAGCTTCCATCTTCATTTTCAGATAGAATGGACATGATTGTTGTATGCTTGACATCATGGTACTGCAGGAGCTTTACATACTCCAGAATAGTGGGGTCATAATTCTTGTGTGAGTGCCACTACTAGGAAAAGGCATGCTAGTGGCGCACCAGTTTTGCCTCCTAATGGCGCATTGCTGGTGCGCCACTAGCCTCACGCCATTAGAATTTTTTTCTAATGGCGCACCACATGTGCGCCATTAGAATCTGGTATTCTAATGGCGCACCACGTAGTGCGCCATTAGTATTGCCCAAAGTGCGCCACTATTATCTGCTATACTTATAGCGCACCACATGGTAGTGCGCCATTAGTAACAATTTTTTTAATTTTTTTTCTTAATTTCAGGTCACTATTTCACATATGAGATATTCAACACATATATATACAACAAGCATCCATATAACAATCATATCCAACACACAAGTTTCATCATATATACATACATAGCCAACACATTGTTCCATCGTTACATATTACAAAAGTTTCACATTGTTCATCCAACACCGTTATCCATCAATTCACAAAAGTTTCACATTCATACAAAATAAAAACATAAATGGAAAAGAAGCACTCCATCCACGCAAGCTTCCGTCAATTAAATCAAATCTGCAAAATGATAAACAAGAAGTTAGAAGAAGAAAAAGAAGAAGACTAGAAGAATACTAGAAGAAGAAGAACACTAGAAGAATAATAATAAGAGTTTTGGAAAAGAAGAAGAATAAGAAGACTATAAGCTTATTATGTAAACTTGATCATTTTGTGCTAACATAAGTTATTTTGGAGCTAACCTATAGGAAACTAAGCATACAAGCTCTAAGTTAGTATATTAGAGCCAACTTAGGTAAAATGAAGCTAACCTATGTCATTTTGGAAAAGAAGAAGAATAAGAAAAAGACTATAAGCTTATTATGTGAACTTGATCATTTTGTGCTAACATAAGTTATTTTGGAGATAACCTATAGGAAACTAAGCATATAAGCTCTTAGTTAGTATATTAGAGCCAACTTAGGTAAAATGAAGCTAACCTATGTCATTTTGGAAAAGAAGAAGAATAAGAAAAAGACTATAAGCTTATTATGTAAACTTGATCATTTTGTGCTAACATAAGTTATTTTGGAGCTAACCTATAGGAAACTAAGCATATAAGCTCTAAGTTAGTATATTAGAGCCAACTTAGGTAAAAATGAAGCTAACCTATAGGAAACTAAGCATATTAGAGATAACATAGGTAACTAAGTATATATATATCATTTTGGATAGCTAACCTATAGGAGATCTGACATACCTGACAAAGTTCAGTTCTCACGCATTGTTCTTCTCCTTCTTCTCCTTCCTCTCCTTGATGCGCCTGGAGCGGCGAGGCGGTGGAGGCAGTGGAGGCAGTGGGATGTAGTCTTCTACCACAATTGGCGTGGTCATGTCGCCCAGCTGTGGGATCACCGGCGCCACCACCGGTGCATGGTCATTGTCAGGCACCACCACCATCGCGAGGCCACCTTCAGGCACGACCATCGCTAGGTCATCCTCAGCCACCTCCATCTCTTGCCCATGGTCAGCCACCACCATCTCTTGCCCTTGGTCAGCCACCACCAGCGCTAGGTCATCCTCAGCCTGATGCCCATCGTCATCCTGCAGCTCCTCATCCTCACTCTGCTCCTCTTCTCCCGCACTCCAGTCCGGATCATGCTTCTTGTTGTCTATGCTGCCGCCAGAATCGCTGTTGCTTTCGCTACAGCCAGAATCGCTGCTGCTTTCGCTACAACCATAGTCGCTGCTGCTTTGGCTGTAGCCAGTGTCGCTGCTGCTGCTCCCATTACCTGTCCAAAATGCAACAATGACCGTTAACAATCGATGCGAGACAAAGCCAAATGTAGAGGAATAAGAAGAGGCAGAACATACCGGCATCATCATCGGTAGCGTAGCGCATGCGACACATAGTCTTGTTGAACACCTTCACGATGAGCATGTTGCGTCGTCGTCGTACCTGAAGAGAAGGAAGTACCCCAGCTGCAGGTCATAGGCACGGTAGAACTTCTCCCACCCACGAGACAAGTACATGTGGCCCTTCTTGATCACCAACTGCACTTCCCACTGCCTGCGAAACCCGCTGCCGGCCTGTCGCAGCTTCACATTATTTGGCGGATCTTCACCCATCAGCATGTTCATAAAACTGTCAAGCAGCCTCTGCAGTTTGGGACAATGAGTGATGTAGCAAACAACAGATATCATAATGAGATGGGTGAAGGGGAGATCTCTCGTTTTATATACCTGCGTCATGGATGATACTGAAGCCTCAAGTATGATAGTGAAGAACTCGGAAGCATCCAACTCGTACTGCGGTGGCGCAGATCGGTGGTGGCTGCTTCCCGCCATCTTTGATAAGCAGCAGAAGAGACCAATTAGTACCCTTACAACAGATCATAAAACATGCATGATAACAGGCATTAGTCGCAAGTACCCCATATGTCCTATTTTTAGCAAAGTAATGCTAAAATTCATGGAAAATTTTAGCATTACCTTTGCTGAAAATAGGACATAAGGAGTACCTGAATTTGCCAGAACGGAAGTTAATCGACATTCCGGCAAACTCAAGGGCCTCTCGGGGTACCTACAACATCATCACAAGTACAGCAGCAGCAGTAGTGAATACAGGCATAACAGCAGCAAAACTATATATTTTTATGCAGTAAACAAACGAACACTAAGAGTAGAATGTTCTTGCAACAAACATTATTGTGTGACATCGAAAGGCATCACTCTGCTTAAAGGGAAGGATGACTTAAGTGGTAGATGTATATGATTGCACCACTTGATCTGCACTTCTCAATATTATATGATGTACTGAAGAACTTGAGCAAAAAAAGATAAATAGGAACATATTTCTCACCTTGAAGGTGTTGCTGCTGCTGCACTGTCTGAACTTCACTTCCTTTACCTCCTTGGAAACCTGAAATATGCAGATCTTAGAAAGGTTAATGAACCAACAGATGCCCTAATGGAAGTAATAACAACATGACAGCAAACAACCAACAAATTATCTTGCCCTCTACCTGCAAAATTAAGAACAGTTCAGTCAGTTTCAGAGGAAATGTGCATCTTGGAATAACATAACAGCTAATTTTGTCATGATCCTGCTACACCTCTATCATCAAACAGAGTCCATATTAAGAACATGTCAGTTTGAAAGAAAATGTGCATCTTGGAATAAGATAGCAGCACATTTTGTCATGATCCTGCTACACCTCCCCATCAGCATGTTGCTACTACATACATGATACATGATAGGTGTGTGCTCAAGAAAAATGGAGATAAAGACAAGTTGATACATACATGATACACTCTCCAAAGTTGATTATACTAGTAAAGTTAACACTAATTAATGGCGGTGCAGGTCAGACCAGAAGAAGAAGCGCGCAGCTGGCATCTAGTCATCATCCATATCCAACCCAGCAAGCACAAGGATCGGCACGGTCGATCAAACATGTCGCGTGGCTGATTCGCACCCGAAAGGCAATCAGCCGGGCCAGGTTAGTGGGATGATGCACCCGAAAGGCAACCATCCATGCTTTGCCCCTTGTAGCATGTTTTAAGATAAGAAAAGAAAGCAGTATACCCTCTAAAGAGCTAGTATTGGGCAGCAGTATGTAGCTAGTGTTGAGCTGGTTGTGAAACTGAAACTACTATAATTTCTACTTAATTTCACTTAATGTCATATGGTTCACCAGCAAAAACAACAGCAAAAACTAGTAGTACTACTATACACACAATCTAATTAATTTCACTTAATGTTTGTCTGGTTGCTCTCAAGAAGCCTCTGGTTCTTCTCCATATTTTCAGTCACCTATGGTGATTTTGTCGTGTCTTAGGCGAACCACGGGCAATATATACAGGCATATATAGGCACACCGCATACGGTTCAACCACTCGCTGGTCTTAGACATGAATGTATTATTACCTATCATCTTGGGTGTTTTCTTCTATCTTGTTAAAATAAATCTCCTACCAGATAATAGTTTCAAGTATTTGGCTTCTCTGCTCTGTCGAAGGCAGAGTATAAATACCACACTTTCATCCACAGTAGCCCATGTATCTAACCGATGTTCTTGTCATACTCCTTCCTACGAAGATGGATTGCAAAATACGTTGCCTTCCGGGATCAATCAAGTCAAATGCCTCGTTTACAGAGGACACACACTGAAATACGTTGGGCCTCCAAGTGACTTTGGCTCAAATAAATACGTTTGAAAAACAGAGTGACACAGCACAAAGAGAACTAGAGTATATCTTCACCATATAAGAAAATAGCATCATCATCTTAGCTTCACAACAAACAAGTAGTACAAATAGAAAGACTGAATAGAAAGACTGAATGAAAATGCATCATCATCTTACCTGGCTGTTTACTGCTGCTGCTACGTTGCAGGGGCGGAGGAAGGGGCGCCGCCGATGGAGAGGGCGAGGCCGAGGACGGCGTGGGGCTTGAGGGCCTTCGGCCTGGTGAGGCCGACAAGGTGGTCGTCCCCGACGCCGGTGGAGCTAGGGTTCGGGGATACGGTGGGCGGTGCTGAGGGGACGGGGC
>NC_041387.1:584529339-584530014 GCF_002162155.2 Triticum dicoccoides
GGTTCGGTCGGCTGGGCGTGCCCGCGGCGGCGGGCCGGCAGCGGCGGCGACGGCTAGGAACCCTGGCTGTCGCTCTCGGGAGGGAGGGGGGCGCAGGCGGGGCCGCGAGGGGAGGGGGACGGCGAGGGCGCGGGCGCGGGCGAAGGGAGGACGGTGAGGGAGGTGGTCGGCGGCGGAGGGTGGTCGGGTGCACGTACGGCCGGGGACGGCGGGTGAGGCAGGGGAGGGATTAGAGTGTGGATTGGGGATTGGGGATTTTAGTGTGGGGAGGCTTAGCAATGGCGCACCACCCAGGGGTGCGCCATAAGTACATCCATAGCAATGGCGCACCACCAGAGGGTGCGCCATAAGTAATTTAATCTAGCCCGACATATATACCACCTAACCCTATCTACAACAGAACCTGCCCACTAGCCCGACTGGTCAGTACGCAGCACACACATCAGGAGGTCCTGGGTTTGATTCCCAGGCTCCCCAATATATTTTTTATGCATTTTAAATCCTGTTTGATATTTATTTGTGTTTAAATATGTTCAAACTTGTTTAAATCATAACAGTAACATGTTTTTATAAAAACAATAATAATTATTTAGAAAATATGTTCAAATTTGTTAATTGAAAATATCATCGGGGGCGATGGTGGAGCGGGGGGAAGGTCCCGGGTGCCCGTTGGCG
>NC_041387.1:584531235-584536722 GCF_002162155.2 Triticum dicoccoides
TGGAGCGGGGGAGGGTTGCGGTGGGTCATTGTCGGCGGTGGAGCTAGCGGGGGAGGGTGCGGGTGGGATCGAGATCGAGATCAAAAAGTGTCCATGAAAATATACACGGTGCGCCATTTGCAGTGTTGCAAAAAAAGTAAAAAAAATTTATATACTAATGGCGCACTGCTTACAAGGTGCGCCATTACTTGGTAGAGCTAGTAATGGCGCACTTTGGCACCATGCGCCATTAGAGTGTATGGAAAAATGGAAAAAAATTCAATACTAGTGGCGCACCATGTGACTGATGCGCCATTAGTGTCTTCCACACTAATGGCGCACCTCCAACCAGTGTGCCATTAGTATATAGTAGTGGCACACTGCTTACCTGATGCGCCATTAGTATCAATCCTATCTATAGCCCTTTTCTTAGTAGTGTGCAAGAATACCAGCATGTCATCAGATTGCATGAGGTGGTGATTATGATTGTACTCCTCCTGCACCTTGACCCTCATTCTTGCATTGTAGCCTGTCCTCTGCAATGTTTTGTTTCATTTCCTGTCAGCCTCTAAAACAGAAGTTCTGTGTTTCCCTTGGAACGCGCAAACAAAATACTCGTGATTGTCATTCCCTCCCGTCTTCCTGATTACAAAACCTGTGTGTCTAGCATATATGTTATAAAATTCCCTTGCTTTCTCTACATTCTGGAATCGCATTTTTACTCTTGATATAATATAATCCATAGATCCGGCATGTGCAGAAAAATAAAAAATAATGCAAACGACACGTTAAAATGCAGTTTATGATCTTGTTATCCTGGAGGGAGTATAAAATTGGCAGATAATGCACGATGCATATATAAACACCTAAATTTTTGTTTCACTTACGTGCGTGTATGATCGCAACTCCACTGGAGTCTGCTGCTGGCCCTCTGGGATGGGGCACGACAAAGTTATAATAGCTGGATGTAGGACTAGATCACAAGGAGGAAGGAGGGTTGAAGATGGCGTCTCTCTTGTTTGCGTCCTTTTTGCTTGACGTGGTTGTGGAGGCATTGCGATCCTTGTTTTTGTTTGCTCTCTTGTTTTGTGAAGCAATCCATCTACCTTATGTCCCGTAAAATTCTGAGTTGTAGCAGCAGTAGCATTCAACGGTGGTAGCGTGCAGAGCACTCTTCTCCGTGTGTGTGTTCCTGTTGGATTTGTCCTGGGATCTGGTTTAGTTGCTTCCCTTTGGCATTGACGAGGCACACCAGGATAACCTCCAGAATTACACGTAGGACTTGAGCTAACCCCCTTCTTAATCGGCGTGCTTGGGAGTCTGCTGGTGGATACAAAGAATCCGAATGGGATTTCCGGCATCACCCAATTAGGTGGAGGCGCAAAATTGTCTTCATGCATTTCGGGTGTCATCCAATTTTGGTGTGGAGCAGGTGGTGTGACCCATTGAGGGGGTGATGCAATGCGTACAAGCTTAGGATTGTGTATTTGCTGTTGGGAACTTCTAAGCTTCTTCACGCGTCTCTCTTCTTGCTAACATAAAAGGAAAAATGTTTATTAGCAAACCAGTTACATCTGCCTATAGCTTTGTAACTGAATTGAGCATTATTCACACCCTGAACTTCTTGTTTGCAACGGGGAAATATTGTCTACGCCTAAAAAAAGACTGAACCTTCATGAGTTTGAATGCTTGAACCACTAGTGCATACAAACCTGACCATCATGTGATCACATATATGTATTCTTTTCTATTTTATTTTTCATACAACCAGGTACATATCAACCTCAACTCTAGCACACTTAGTAGTTGAACTTCGCATGGCTTTTCACATGTGATTGCAAGCAGGGGTTCTTCTGTTTTGTAACCTGGACTGAGGCTCACTTACTAATTGAACTTCTCATGGCTTCGCATGGCTGTAAGAAAATAACAGAAGGAAGGAAGTTCAACTATACCCTGGCTAGAAGTTCGGCCAACCTTTTTACGGTAGTAGATAGGCCACCTTGAGAGCAATTCGTCGGGGAGCTAGGAGAGGAATTCGATGGCTATCCATGTATTCCAGAGGGCGCGAAGTTCGTCTGCACGAAGAAAGAAGGTCAGGCAAGGCAAGATTGAAGAAGGCAAGAAGTGGGAGGAAGTTCATCTATCGTTGCTGGATTTGAATACGCCACCAATGCCGCCTCCGCTGCGGAGTTGCTCCGTTCGCTGCAGCTTGCGTTGGGGCTGTCATCTGCTCTACGAAGGCGTCGGGCTGTGAGAATGGAAGGAGGATGAGGCTTCCGGAAGTCCATGGCGGCTTTGTTGCATCCAGGCGACGCGGGCTCCATCGCGCTGGCTATCGCCGTCGCTCGCTCGCCCGCAGTGGTGGTCGACCGGGAGGTCAGATGGAGGTGTGGCGGAGGATCTGATCGACGAGCTGGAGAAGGAGGGGAAGCGGCGGATCCGGTCGGGCCGGAGCTGGAGACGGTGGGGAGTCGCAGGATCCGGTGAAGTTCGGCGGCGAACCACGGGGGGAAGTCGGGGATTGAGGCCGGGGATGAGCGGTGAGGAGGGGGTCGGGGAGGGGTGGCTCGATCGGGATCGGTGTCCAGGTGGGATTCTGTCGGGCCGAGCTGGTAGTTCAGGAAAGTTCGAGACGTGTCTTCGGGCCCTATATAGGGCTGCTATGATCCAAATAGTTATTCTAATCCTAGGATTAGAATAGTGCCCGAAGACACGTCTTGAACTTTCCTGAACTGCCGTATATATAGGAGAATAGTTATTCTAATAACACTTTCGCACTGCACGCTCAACACGAGGGCACTGCATCCCTATCAAACAAGCACTGCAATGTCACCAGAAAAAACTGAATGCAATTTTTCGGCATTGTTTTCTCTCCAGATTCTAATACATTTGTCAGAATGAGGCGTCTAATATATCATTGGATAGCTTTGGAAAATGCGCAGCCTCGTCACGTTGAACACTTTTCGAGATTCATCGTGGTTTAAGAGCAGTTTCAAAAATAGTGCGCGCATGACGGGATGCAGCAAGCGTATTTTCACGATTTTTTCTAAACCACAGATCGGAATGAAGCAAACAATACGGCGTTGGAAACATATCCTCGAGCCGCATCTTTTTCATATCAATAATTTTTTCTAATTCGTTACGGTTTAAGAGCAGTTTTAAATTTTGTAAATCACGGAATTCTGTTTTTTCGATTTTTTTTGCAATTTTTGTACTGTTTTTGCTCCAGTTTTTGAACCGTTTATCAAAATGAGGCGTGAGATACACCGTTGGAAAGCTATGTGCGAGGCACAACTTTCATATGTTGAGATGTTTTTGAGATTCCTTACGGTTTTTAGTTAATTTTGAAAATCGTGCGGGTGACGACGAGAGGCAGCGGCCGTTTTTTGCGATTTTTTTTTACAAATTGCTGGTCGAATGATTCAATTTACACGCCATTGGAAAGATATCGATGAGTCACAACTTTTTCATGTAGAATACTCTCTCTGATTCATTACGGTTTAAGAGCAATTTTAATTTTAACGAAATGCAGACACTCTGTTTTTTCGCAACCCCAAAATCGACGAGTGAACTTCATTCGACAGAAACCGCACTGCTTCAGATTGAAAACCACACTGCATACGAGGGTCAAGCAAAAGTGCATGTATTCTTTTGTCTTTTTTTACAAAAAAATATGAACAAGAGTGAATCGTAGAGACAAGGGCATGTGAAGTGAACGGCAACACTCTTGAAAGTTATCCACAACACCCTTGAGAGTGAACATCGGTACTTTTTTTACTAGTTTAAATGCCTTTCAACTAACACAACACAAACTTTTTAAATACTTTTTTGTGTACTTGAAAGTCCTTCGGAGTGGACTTTTTTGAAGACCGAAGTGCAATGCAGTTTTCTCTTTATTTTTTCTCTATAGAGTTTGGTTTTCACATAGTGCATAACATATATTATTTTGGTTAATGAAATGTGAATTGTTGGTACGAGGCGAGTGGACTGCAATTTTTGCTTGCACGCTACACATTACGCGCAAGCATTCATCCACATCTCTTTACTCTCATTTCCTCTCTGCATTTTCTCAAACAACAAAATGAACTTCTTTTAAGGAAAATCCATGCTCTCTTGTCCTTCGTTATTGAGTGCACAACAAATTATTTTTCCAACAGATGGAAAACATGGGTGTAGTGGGCTGCATCAACCCTTTTTTCATGAAAATGAACCTCTTCAACAAACATATCGAACTACACTGGGACAAACTTAAACAAAAACAAAAAAAAGTTAAAAGAGTTCACTTGTCAAAGAAGCGAACTAGTACATCAGAAAAAGGACCCGCGCGGAGGAGCAAACCTCTCCAACATACACAGCAAACTGCATCGTCGGACAAAAATATTCTTTGCACTTTTTTGAAGCTACACTCATGAGACACAGGGAGTTCGGCGGTAAGGGCCTCGCCAACCTCCAGGTACATTTGTTGTCGATGTACTTCCTAGAGGGGAAGAGAGAGCTGCAGGTGCCCGTGCGATGGGCTGCACTCACAGGTGAAATCCGGGCAGGACGGGGGTCGCCGGTTCTTAGTAGATCGGCGGAGGTTGGAGGGGTTGTACGCTGGCTCGAGGACAAGGGGGACTACATGCCTGCACGACAACGGAGGAGGTGCACAACCCATAGGGTGGGGGCAGTAGTTGTGCGAGCCTGGGGACGCTGCCGTCCTGCTCAGGATGGTCGTCGTCGAGGCGCACCGCACATGCATGACCTGCTCAACTGAACAACACGTGCACACACATTTTGTGCATGTACGGGTGGCAATTCACTTCTCGATGCTCCAGGAGGAAATGCTCGTGCACACACTAGTTCGCCGAAAAGCCGTCAATGCCATGGGCCGAACTGCACGCTCCCGTTGGTCGAGCAGCAGTTCCCCGCGGGCGGAACTTCATGCGGTAGTGTGCAGATTCATAGTCGCTGGAAGCCATCAAAGCTGTGGGCTGAACTGCACACCCCCGTTGGCTGAGCTGCACTTCCCCGTGGGCAGGACTGCATGCCCGTGTGCAGAGTCGCAGTCGCCGGCTTGGACAACGACACCTACAGCAACGATGAAGGAGGCCTCACCGGAGAGAAGTGAGGTAGGCCGCGTGCTGTTCTCATCGGGGATCTACTTCTACCGGATCCGTGGCAGAGAGGAGTAGGTGGGGTCGCGCTCACTGGAACCACGGCGGAGAGTGAGGTCAGCCTTGGTGGGGAGCTCTCTCCTCCATGGTCATCGCTCCGCGATTGTCGGACAAGTGAGGAGGAAGAAGAAGGAAAGCTCTGGTACTGCTATGGCCGTCCGGCGTGGCGGCGTGAGGAGAGGCAGGACAAGGAGGGGAAGAACACATGCGGCGGTGGAGATCTTGAGGAGGGGAAGACAAGGGGAGGTGGAGCCAGATCTGCCGGATCCGGTGGCTGCTGGGCAAGGCTTGGCCATCGGATCTAGTTGGTTGGGCGGGGCATGACCCTGTGCAGCGGCAGCGGGCGGAATAG
>NC_041387.1:584537125-584544576 GCF_002162155.2 Triticum dicoccoides
AGGTGGGAGAAGGCGGCATGGGAGGAATAAGGTGGGATAGATGGGGGATGGGGCACCGAAGGGGTGGGGGTGGTGGGGCGCCGCGGGGTGGAAGGTGGTGGACACCGGAGGGATGGTGATGGTGGGGGCCACGAGAGTGGGGACGGTGGGGCGCCGGAGGGGTGGGGTCATCGAGCGCAGGGTAGTGGTGGTGGTGGGGAAGAAGGTGGGCAACGAGCCCTAGGTTGGGTATGGGAGGTGGGCTATTGCAGTTTTCTCCGGTTGCTGTGCGGTCTGGGTGAGGTGGACGGAGGAGTGCAGAAATGTTAGCAGAATAACATTAGTATTAGAATAATAAGACTCTTAAGGGGTGTTAGCAGAATAGACCCACCATGTATATATATATATATATATATATATAAACAAGAACAAAAGAGTTATAGAAGTTTTTCATTATCACTTTCAGTTTGTCAACTGAATTGCTTGAGGACAAGCAATGGGTTAAGTTTGGGGGAGTTGATACGTCTCCATTGTATCTACTTTTCCTAACACTTTGCTCTTGCTTTGGACTCTAATTTGCATGATTTGAATGAAACTAACCCGGACTAACGTTGTTTTCAACATAACTACTATGGTGTTGTTTTTTGTGCAGAAATAAAAGTTCTCGGGTTTGGATGAAACTTTTTGGAGAATTATTTTGGAATAAATTAAAAATACTAGAACCAAGACCCACTGGAGGGGGGCCAGCTGCCCACAAGGCACCAGGGCGCGCCACCACCCTCTAGCACGCCCTGGTGAGTAGTGGGGCCCACGAGGCTCCGCTGACCCCTAACTCCGATGCTATAAAATCATATTTTTTTCATACAAAATAGGAGAGGAAGTTTCATCCAGTTTTACGATACAGAGCCGCCACCACCTCCTGTTCTTCATCGGGAGGCTAGACCTAGAGCCTGTTTGGGGCTCCGGAGAGGGGGATCTTCGGTCTTCGTCATCACCAACCATCCCCCATCACTAATTTCATGATGCTCACCGCCGGGAGTTAGTGAGTCCTTCGTAGGATCGCTGGTCAGTGAGGAGTTGGATGAGATTCATCATGGAATCGAGTTAGTTGTGTTACGGATTGATCCCTAGTATCCACTATGTTCTGAGATTGATGTTGCTATGACTTTGCTATGCTTAATGCTTTTCACTAGGGCCTGAGTGCCATGATTTCGTATATGAACTGTTTATGTTTTCACCATTATGTCTATGTTCGTGATCCGATCTTGCAAGTTATATGCACCTATTACGTGTTATGATCCATAAACACCAAGGTGACAATAATTGGGATACTTTCCGGTGATAACCATAGTTTGAGGTGCTCGTGTATTCACTATGTATTAATTGTTTGTTCCGGTTCTCTATTAAAAGGAGGTCTTAATATCCCTTAGTTTGCTTATGGACCCCGCCGAGGGAGTCCTGGATTACGGGGTCTGCTACGTCTTGAGCTTGCGTTGGTTTTCCTTGAAGAGGAAAGGGTGATGCAGCAATAGTAGCGTAAGTATTTCCCTTAGTTTTTGAGAACCAAGGTATCAATCCAGTAGGAGGCTCCTCAAAAGTCCCAGGCACCTACACAAACAAACAAAGAACTCGCAACCAACACAATAAAGGGGTTGTCAATCCCTTCACGGCCACTTGCGAAAGTGAGATCTGATAGAGATAGTATGATAAGATCAATATATTTTTGGTATTTTATAATATAGATAGGAAAAGTAAAGATGCAAATAAAAGTAGATTGAAAACTTATATGATAAAAGATAGACCCGGGGGCCATAGGTTTTACTAGTGGCTTCTCTCAAGATAGCATAAGTATTACTGTGGGTGAACAAATTACTGTCGAGCAATTTATAGAAAAGAGAATAATTATGAGATTATCTAGGCATGATCATGTATATAGGCATCACGTCCGTGACAAGTAGACCGACTCCTGCCTGCATCTACTACTATTACTCCACACATCGATCGCTATCCAGCATGCATCTAGAGTATTAAGTTCATAAAGAACAGAGTAACGCATTAAGAAAGATGACATGATGTAGAGGGATAAACTCATGCAATATGATATAAACCCCATCTTTTTATCCTCGATGGCAACAATACAATACGTGCCTTGCTGCCCTTATTGTCAATGGGAAAGGACACCGCAAGATTGAACCCAAAGCTAAGCACTTCTCCCATTGCAAGAAAGATCAATCTAGTAGGCCAAACCAAACTGATAATTCGAAGAGACTTGCAAAGATAAGTCAATCATACATAAAAGAATTCACAGGATATTCGAATATTTCTCATAGATAAACTTGATCAAAAACACACAATCCATCGGATCTCAACAAACACACCGCAAAAAGAGTTACATCAAATAGATCTCCAAGTAGATCGAGGAGAACATGGTATTGAGATCCATAAAGAGAGAAGAAGCCATCTAGCTAATAACTATGGACCCGAAGGTCTGTGGTGAACTACTCACAACTCATCGGAGGGGCTATGGTGTTGATGTAGAAGCCCTCCATGGTCGATTCCCCCTCCGGTGGAGCGCCGGCGAAGGCTCCAAGATGGGATCTCGCGGATACAGAAGGTTACGCTGGTGGAAATAGTTTTTCGTGGTTGCCCTTGATGTTCTCGGGGTACGTGGGTATATATAGGAGGAAGAAGTTGGTCGGTGGCCGCGCGAGGGGCCCACGAGATAGGGGGTGCGCCCTGTAAGGGTGGGCGCGCCCTCCACCCTCGTGGCCGCCTCGGCTACTTCTTGACTTGTACTCCAAGTCCTCTGGATCACGTTCATTCCAAAAATCACGCTGCCGAAGGTTTCATTGCGTTTGGACTCCGTTTGATATTCGTTTTCTTCGAAACACTGAAATAGGCAAAAAAAAAAAGCAATACGGTCTGGGCCTCCAGTTAGTAGGTTAGTCCCAAAAATGATATAAATGTGTAAAATAAAGCCCATAAACATCCAAAATGGGTAATATAATAGCATGGAACAGTCGAAAATTATAGATACGTTGGAGATGTATCAAGCATCCCCAAGCTTAATTCCTGCTCGTCCTCGAGTAGGTAAATGATAAAAACAGAATTTTTGATGTGGAATGCTACCTAGCATATTTCTCAATGTAATTTTCTTTATTGTGGCAGGAATGTTCAGGTCCAAATGATTCAACATAAAAGTTCATATTGACATAAGAAAAAGTAATACTTCAAGCATACTAATCAAGGTAATCATGTCTTCTCAAAATAACATGGCTAAAGAAAGTTATCCCTACAAAATCATATAGTCTGGCTGTTGCTCTATATTCATCACACAAAGTATTTAATCATGCACAACCCCGATGACAAGACAAGCAATAGTTTCATACTTTAGTAATCTCAAACTTTTTCAACTTTCATGCAATACATGAGCGTGAGCCATGGACATAGCCGTATATGTGGAATAGAATGGTGGTTGTGGAGAAGAAAAAAAAGGAGAAGATAGTCTCACATCAACTAGGCGTATCAACGGGCTATGGATATGCCCATTAATAGATATCAATGTTAGTGAGTAGGGATTGCCATGCAATGGATGCACTAGAGCTATAAATGTATGAAAGCTCAACAAAAGAAACTAAGTGGGTGTGCATCCAACTCTCTTGCTCACGAAGACCTAGGGCATTTTGAGGAATCCCATCATTGGAATATACAAGCCAAGTTCTACAATGAAAAATTCCCACTAGTATATGAAAGTGACAACATAGGAGACTCTCTATCATGAAGATCATGATGCTACTTTGAAGCACAAGTGTGGTAAAAGGATAGTAGCATTGTCCCTTCTCTCTTTTTCTCTCATTTTTTCTTTTCTTTTTTTATTTTTTTCTTTGGCCTTTCTCTTTTTTTTCTTTTTTTTCTTTTTTTTTCTTTTTTTATAAAGCCCGAAGGCTCATCCCGACTTGTGGGGGAATCATAGTCTTCATCATCCTTTCCTCACTGGGATAATGCTCTAATACTGAAGATCATCACACTTTTATTTACTTACAACTCAAGATTACAACCCAATACTTAGAACAAGATGTGACTCTATTTGAATGCCTCCGGCGGTGTACTGGGATATGCAATGAATCAAGAGCGATATGAATGAAAATTATGAAGGTGGCTTTGCCACAAATATGTTGTCAACTACATGATCATGCAAAGAGCAATATGACAATGATGATGCGTGTCATAATAAACAGAACGTTGGAAAGTTGCATGGCAATATATCTAGGAGTGGCTATGGAAATGCCATAATAGGCAGGTATGGTGGCTGTTTTGAGGAAGGTATATGGTGGATGTATGGCACCGGCGAAAGTTGTGCGGTACAAGAGAGGCTATCAATGGTGGAAGGGTGAAAGTGCGTATAATCCATGGCTCAACATTAGTCAAAAGAACTCATATACTTATTGCAAAAATATACAAGTCATCAAAAACAAAGTATTACACGCATGCTCCTAGGGGGATAGATTGGTAGGAAAAGACCATCGCTCGTCCCCGACCGCCACTCATAAGGAACACAATTAATAAATAAAATTGTGCTCCAACTTCATCACAAAGTGGTTCACCATGCGTGCATGCTACCAGAATCACAAACTTCAACACAAGTATTCTTTAAATTCATAATCACCCAACTAGAATGACTCTAATATCACCGCCTCTATATCTCAAAACAATTATCAAGTATCAAACTAATCATAGCATCCAATTCACTTTCTATGATAGTTTTGATTATACCCAACTTGGATGCTCATCATTCTAGGACCAATTTTGTAACCATAGCAAATACCATGCTGTTCTAAGAGACTATCAAAATAATATAAGTGAAGCATGAGAGATCAATACTTTCTACAAAATTAAGCCACCGCCGTGCTCTAAAAGACACAAGTGAAGAACTAGAGCAAAACTATCTAGCTCAAAAGATATAAGTGAAGCACATAGAGTATTCTAATAAATTCTAATCAAGTGGGATTCTCCCAAAAGGTGTGTACATCAAGGATGATTGTGGTATTCTAAAAAACAAAGACTAATATCATACAAGACGCTCCAAGCAAAACACATATCATGTGGCGAATAAAAATATAGCTCCAATAAAGATACCGATAGACGAAGACGAAAGAGGGGATGCCTTCCGACGCATCCCCAAGCTTAGTCTTTTGGTTATCCTTGAATATCTTGGGGTTCAATGGGCATCCCCAATATTAGCCTCTTGTCACTCTTTATTCCATAGTCCATCAAATCTTTACCCAAAACTTGAAAACTTCACAACACAAAACTCAACAGGAAATCTCATAAGCTCCATTAGTGCAAGAAAGAAAAACCACCACATAAGTTACTGTAATGAACTCATTCTTTATTTATATTGGTGTTAAACCTACTGTATTCCAACTTCTCTATGGTTCATACCCCTTGATACTATCCATAGATGCATCAAAATAAGTAAACAACACACGAAAAAACAGATTCTGTCAAAAACAAAACAGTCTATAGCAATCTGTAAGTCTAGAATACTTCTGGAACTCTAAAAACCCTACTAAAAGAGGAAGTCCTTGGAAATTTGTCTATTGATCTACAGCAAAAGAATCAATGCAAAAGCACATTTCTGTGATTTAACAAAACTAATTTCGTGCGCGCAAAGTTTCTGTTTTTCAGCAGAATCAAATTAACTATCACCATAGGTTATCCTATAGGTTCTACTTGGCACAGACACTAATTAAAACATAAAAACACATCTAAACAGAGGGTAGATGCAAAATTTATTACTAAACTAGAACAAAAACTAAAAATTCAAATAAAATTGGGTTGCCTCCCAACTAACGCTATCGTTTAACGCCCCTAGCTAGGCATAAAAGCGAGGATAGATTCAAGTAGTGCCATCTTTGGCACTCAATTCCTCAATAGAGCACTTATAATTTTTAGGGATTTCTACCTTTTTAGCAATTATTAAACCCTTAGGAAAGAATTCAAGAAATTCATTTGTAGCAAAAGGTTCCTTAATGATAGAGAGACAATTGGGATGAACACTTATTGATTTGAGATCCGCATTTCCCTTACTAGAGGATTCACCCTTATTTTTAGGAACATAGATAAATTTGGCAGTTTTTGTAGGAGGATTTGGAGTGTTTTTCACGGAAGAAAACGCCGACCCTAGGTTGGTAATGATATCCTTTAGTTTACCGATTCTCGCAGAATCTAGATCTATTCTTTCGTTGACTATAGGTTCTTTCTCTTTAAAAAAATTCAAAGTAACTCCAATCCTAGATCCATATTGGGTAATACGATTATGAATCTTTTTATCCAAATTTTCAATCAACTCAATAGTGGCAAGTTTATTCTCAATAATTTCAAGTCTTTGCATCACATGTTCCAAAGTTAAAACAGTTCTATTAACCAAAAAAGTTGGTGGGACAAATAAATATAACATAGCATTATAAGCATCAAACGTATGGCTACTCAAGAAATCCCCTCCGGTAATGGTATCAAGAATACATCTATTCCAAGGAGTAATGTCCACATAAAAATTGCGAAGAAGAATGGAAGTAGAAAGCTTCCTAGTAGATTTATTTTGAGCATTGAAAATTATATGCCAAGCATCTTTTAAATTTTCTCCCTCCCTTTGTTTAAAATCAAGAATTTCATGCTCGGGAGTAATAACAAGGATAGGAGGACTAGCCATTATGACAAGGTAAACGATCCAACACACGAGCAAACAGAAAAAAGGCAAGCAAAAAAGAGAGAGGAGATTGGGAAAGAGAGGGCGAATAAAACGACAAGGGTGAAGTGGGGGAGAGGAAAACGAGAGGCAAATGGCAAATAATTTAAATGCGAGGGAGATGAGTTTGTGATGGGTACTTGGTATGTCTTGACTTGAGCGAAGACCTCCCCGGCAATGGCGCCAGAAATCCTTCTTGCTACATCTTGAGCTTGCGTTGGTTTTCCTTGAAGAGGAAAGGGTGATGCAGCAATAGTCACTACCAAAAAAAGACACATCCGTGACATTCTGGGCCGAACGAATTTTTTTCTGTCATACATATGACACTTCTATGACGATAATTGTGACAAAACCCGGTATTATCATAGATGTGGTGGGATCCTACTTCTATGACAAAAAATCATGACAGAAAATGGGCTTTTCGTCCTGGGCGGGCCGGAGACGCAGCTGCATGACATTCTTTGGGCCGTCGATGATGGAAAAAACCATCGTAGAAGCGACGGCGAGAAAAATTTCGGGGAGTTCCCGGTTACGGTGGGCGGTCGGGGGCCGAGCGATGCGCGTTTCTCTCGTACACGTACGCGCGTGTGTGCGAGGCATTGGCTCTAACTGAACCCGAGCAAGGCGTTGGGATCTAACTGAACCCAGGCGATTCCACTGCAGGCTACGCATTACTGAACCCGAGCGATCGATCGATGGCATTTAACTAGACCTGATCGAGCAA
>NC_041387.1:584544814-584559884 GCF_002162155.2 Triticum dicoccoides
TGTGGAGGGCTAGATGAACAGTAAATGGTGGAGGGGTGCCCGTGGAGGGGTGGTTGAACAGTAGCCGGTGGAGTAGCGCGCGGTGGAGGCTGGATGAACAGGAGACCGTGGAGGCTGGAGGAGGTCGATGGTAGCCCGTGGAGGCTGGAGGAGGTCGATGGTGGAGATGAACAGTATCCTGTGGAGTCCCGTTTTGCGGTACGCCACACCCCTCCTGATGAGCAGGACCCCCGTTTCGACCGTAGCGCTCCAACACAAGTCCGTTTCGTCTGTTTTGCGATACGTCACACCCCTCCCGATGAATATGACCCCTGTTTCGACCGTAGCACTCAAACACAAGTCCGTTTCGTCTGTTTTGTGTTACGCCACACCCCTCCTGATCAACAGGACCCCCGTTTCGACCGTAGGAGGTCCGTTTCCTCCATTTTGCGGTACGCCAGACCCCTCCTGATGAACAGGATCCCATTTCAAACGTGGAAGGTCGAACACAAGGCCGTTTCCTCCGTTCTGCGGTACGCCAGGCCTCGTTTCCATCGCCTATTCCGTCCAAGCCCTCCCTATGAACACGACGACGCATTCCGTTCGAACCCAGCCGGTTGGCTCCCACGCATTCCGTTGCCTCCCGATGAACACGACGCATTCCGTTTCCTCCCCATGAACACGATGCATTTCGTTGCCTCCCCATGAACACGAGGACGACACTGTTTCTCCATTCCGAACCAGCCATGTACACGAGCCCTGGACGTACATATGCGCGAGTAGGCGTTCAAGACCCCGCCCGTATGTACACATACGTGGCCTTATTTTCTTTCTTGCACACTGACTGTTGTATGTATGTGTACATGCTACGTGCGAGCCTCTACTACGACACGTACGCGCCTCTACTACGACACGTGTGTGCCTCTACATCGACCAGTATATATGTACGTACACGTTCATGACCAGAATGACAACGCTACATACGCTTCGACCAGGTGGGTCCCGACTGTCAGGCACTTCCTTGTGTGTGAAAATGTAGCTGGTGGGTCAGCAGTCAGGGGGCACTTCCTTTCGTGCGAAGATGTAGTTGGTGGGTCCCAGCAGTCAGGGTGGCGAATCGTTTTTTTTTTCAGACGCACTTCCTTGCGTTCGAAGATGTAGCTGGTGGGTCCCCGCAGTCAGGGGGGAAACATTTTTTTCGCGAAATACGGTGGCCCGTCCGGTGGATCCCTGCTGTCAGGTGGGGGAAACATTATTTTCCGCGTAATAAGGAGGCACTTCCTTGCTGCGGCCGTGGATCCAGCTGTCAGCCTCTCCACGTATAGTCCATGTCTGATGGAAGTCATTCCTTGACTATGTTAAACATGCCGCACCGAGAGCACCACAGCGGTGGAGGACGGCGAGGCCTAGGAAGGGGACGACTAGGAGCCGGGAAAGACGCGGCAGTGGAAGCCCGCGTGGAGAGGAGTACGAGGGTTCACTGGTTCGGCTGTGGTGTGAGGCTGCCATCATCCGGCCTGGCCAGCGGTGGGAATAGTAGGGAGCGGTGAGGCCTCTGCGGCAGCACAGCCGGCCACGGGAGACGAGAGCATGCGGCACGACCGGCGCTGCTTTGGGCGGCTGGAGCAAGAAGACCAGAGGTTGAAGAAGCACTAGGTCGTTGGATGGACATGGTACAGTCACTGGAGCTAGAATCGTTCGTATTGACTAAAGTTGACAAAGGCCCCCGTCCCAGTCAACTTAGTAGGCCCAAAAGGCAGCCTCCCACCATGGTGGCTCCCAGCTAGCAGGGGGAGTATTCATTTTTTTGTGGGTAATAAGGAGGCACTTCCGGTGGATCCGACTTGACAGCGGGGGGAATGTTTTTTCGTGAAATATGGTGGCACGTCCGGTGGGTCCCAGCAGTCAGGGGGGAAACGTTTTTTTCACGAAATAAGGTGGCCCGTCCGGTGGGTCCCTGCAGTCAGGTGGAGGAATAATTATTTTGCGCGTAATAAGGAGGCATTTCCTTGCGACCGCGTGGACCCATCTGTCAGCCTATCCACGTACAGTACTATTCCGATGGAAGTCGGTCGTTGACCATGTTGACCACGCCGCACCGAGAGCACCAGGGTGGTGGACGACGGCGAGGCCTAGGAAGGGGACGACGCGGAGCCGGGGAAGACGCAGTAGTGGAAGCCCACGTGGAGAGGAGTACGAGGGTTCACTGGTTTGGCTACGGTGTGAGGCTGCCGTCGCCGCAGAATAACAGGGGGTGTGGGTGAGTAGAGGGATGGCCTGGCTAGCGGTGGGAGTAGTACGGGGTGGTGAGGCCTCCACGGCATCACCGCCGGCCACGGGAGGTAGGAGCACGTGGTACGACCGGCGCTGCTTTGGGAGGTTGGCGCAAAAAGACGAGAGGTTGAAGAAGCACTACGGGCATTGGATTGACATCGTACGATCACTGCAGCTAGAATCGTTTATATTGACGAAGTTGACAAAGCCCTTGGTACGCGTCAACTTAGTAGGCCCACAACTCGGATTTGGCAGAGAACATATAGCCCATTTGCGATCTGTAAGAATGTACATCCCATTTTTTAATTCTAATGGAATTTACTATAGCCCATTTACAGTTTGTTAAAAGTACAACCCAAATTCTAGCTAGAACAACGATTAATAATTCCAAACAACCGCTCAAAACACAATTCAAAAAAAATTCCCACATTTCGATGGGATCCTAAATATTTTTATCCGAAATTTCTAGTCAGGTTAAATATAATTTCAAAATAAAGTTGTATTACGTTAAAATCCAACGAAATATTGCGCGCGCAATAAGTAATGAAATTAAAATTTTCAAATTCCAAAAATAATATATTTTCTAAACTAATTACGCATTTCGTGCATAGTTACTACCGAGTTATTATAATTACATCCTATTTATTATTTCTTAAAGTCCATTTTCTTGTTAAGCCTAATGCATACCTCCTAGGAAAGTTTGCAGCCCAGCGGGCAGAGAATAATAAGTTGACCCGGATATTGTGTACAACTGTCGACCCAGTTGCATTGCTGATGTTGAAAAAAAGGCCTGTGTAGTACAGTACAACCTAACATGGCTACTCAGCCCACATTCCGCTACGCCGGAAAGGCCCAAACAAGGCTTCTGTACAACTTTTTGAAGTCACTGAGCTCGATTAATAACTTAAGAAAAAAGTTAGATTACAGTGGAACCTAATTAAAAGTTGTCACGAGCAAATAAATAATTCAATGGGTCCCACTTGTGCGTGTGTGCGTGTGTGTGTGTGTGTGTGTGTGTTTGTGTGTGTGTGTGTGTGTGTGTGTGAGAGAGAGAGACCCATCGGTCGATGCTCGTAAATACATCTTTCAGCCATATGCATTGCTAATGCTCAGTAAAAACTTATATAGTTGGCACAATCATATAGAACATCATAGCACACTGAACTTCCATACAAAAATTTCACACGGGCGGCCCAATTAGGATGGAAGCAGTGGATCGCTACGGGTAGGGCTATGTTGAAACCAAGAAAGTCGTACATAACGGTTCATCGCCTTTATCAATGATGGGGAAATATCTTGATTGTTGTGCAAAGAAAATACACAAACAACACAATAAGTTCTGCTAGCACATTTAGTTGACGTACATCCCTTTCTAAAAAAAGTTCAGGTACAAAATTAGAACATGTCACAATCAAATGTACTGGCATATCAGTGCTTCACACCCATAGCTCGGATTTAACTAGTATCTGACAAGATTCAGTTGTTACCTCAAATTAGAGCACATCCAGGCAGCTAGCCCTGCCTCTTCTCCCAAAGAAACAGTGGCCTCCGCCGCGTGATGGAGTAGGCCCTGTGCCATCCATCGTTCCGAGCAACACAGGGAAAGTCTGACGTTGACTCCTGTAATGGACGTCGTTGATTGACCCTGGCACCAGCGGCGGCGGCAGGACTTCGATTGATGGATTGACCACTTCTTCGACATGCACGAACACTCGATACAGGTACATCCCTAACGTGGTCCGCGGCGGCCTTGGTGTCAACGAATAGTACAACCCCGGTTCCTGCACCGGTATCTCAACAACAATCACCTTCGGTATGGTGGACGACTTCTTCATCCATGCCATAACCGTCAGAGCCCAGCTATCTGGAGGAACAAACATACTTACGAGCTCACCTCCAAGGTCGTTGATAAGCTCGTACATGGACTCGCTGTTCCAAGCACGTCGAGGCATGCCATGGAAGGTAAGCTTTGTTAAACACTCAAGCTCAGAGGGCACCGAGCCCCATCCTGGGTGCCACCGATCAAAGCTCACCAGCGCGCCATCACAGAACAAACGTCATGAAGATTCGAGCACACGACTGCAGTCGAAAGTTGTCCGAAACCTGACGAAGAAATCAGCCGGTGACGGACAGACTTCAACGAGCAAGTCACTTATTTGGATGCCATGCGTAATGCCAAGAGCTTTGACAAGGTCGTACGGCGAGACGGGAGGCCGGTCGCCATTGATGGTTACCATCAGCACTTTGCCAGCAAATTGGCCGACAAGCGCCGCCATGCCACTGTTGAGCGACATCATGTAGCGACCGAAGGCAGGACGGACCTCAGGATCTCCAGCTCGGAGATCCGTGTTGACCGGCGACATGATAGTTCGCTTGAGTACATGGAGTACATGAGGGGGATTTGGGGGAACTGGAGTAGGAATCGAGATTCCAGAGGTGGGGGAGGGATGGGAGACTGGGATGAAAAGGTAGCATGAATTTCGAGCATGCGCCAATATGCTCTCGGCGCACAAGCGCACGAAAATGCCGGTGGCGCCCACACGTCGGCCTAAGAGTCCTTATTCTTTCTTTTTTGGAGAGCCCGACCTTTTTTTTCAGGATCTTCTGACAGCCCGACCTAAGAGTTATAATTGACCTGTTTGGTATTGCGTTACTACTCGGCCCATATTCAACGACACCTCACTGGCCCAAACAAGTGTACATCATAGAAAAGACACTAAGCTCAAATTATATAACTTGAAAAAAAGGAGATATACTCTGAACACTGGAAAACGGTGATGCCCTCATTTAGCCCACCAGTAGTTCGAGACAATAAACAGTTCAAAACAGCGATATATACAACATTCAAACACTGACTAGTGACTACTACTGACATAAACAGCAAGACATGATAATTCATAACAAGTCTTGCTACACCACCAAAACGCACCCATCTGCAGCACTCAGACTCTCATGATCCAGACGAGAATGACATTCTAAACAGAAGAAACTATTACATAGTAAGAGTGACATAGACAAGGATGACCAAATCACAAGGAATATGCATAACAAAAGAAAGAACTACCCATCCAGAACCAGCAGCAAAGACAACAAACTCATTCGAAGAGATGATCCAACACCATCATAATTTGCAGCCCCGATTTAGCGTCCAGTTATCTGGAGACACCAGTACTCCACCCTTTCGATGCAACAACCCAATTACCTATCAACCTGAAGGCTTGAACCACATCACTACCTGTCATAATTGAGACATCCAAGGATCAAAGTTAATCCGGATGCCTTTGTCATTCTCACCTTCTTTTGGCTGCAGGCTGTATCGTTGACAATCAGGGAAGTTTGCTCCCGAACTCCTCGGGCTTGTCGTGTAGACACGGTTTTCCATTGCAAACAGAGCCTCTCTGCCATCAAGGTCCTTGCCAACGGTGATCTCCTGGTTAATCGGATAATTGAGTCCGAGAAACAGAGAGTTTGAACCAAGGCTATTTACCCGCCTCCAACTAAAAAATCCTAAAGGCCCTAACAAGCTGGTATCCTGCTCATAGACGAAACAGCCACTGTTCGGATACTCACGTATTACACGGTGCTTGTATACAGTGGGGTTTTTGCAATATAACTTTTCTGTATCATGTGTCCGAATGATCATCAGTCTTTTGCCGTCGTATGATCAAGCGAGGAACCAATTGTGCTTCCCTATTTTTGGCAAAGGTGGTGTGATTACAAAGGGGAGTAACTGTAGGGACACTGCATCATGTCAAAAAGGATAGGCATTGTTAATGTAAGATCATCATTGTTCAGAGTATGAGTAGGATAATGCAAGAAACAACATTGATATGTCCCTGTTGGAACTGAGAGGAAAATACAGGGAAATGTATACTGGGTACGAAAATATAGAAGTTCCATGCATGGTTATACTCATGTTATCTCGCAGTCGATTCTTCACAGGAAACTACCATGTCATGTATGTTATGTAATCATGTTCTATCCTCACAAACAAATTCTTCATGGTAACTAACAGACCATGCATTGTTATATACTCGTGTTCTGTGGGCAAAAATTTTGTGAGGATATTATTCTAGCCATTGATTGCTGAAGGGCGAATATAGGTATGTACACATGGTAAGCATTGCAGGATTTCACTACTTCCAAATATAGAGTTCTCCATATGCACATTTACTTCCCTAATGTAAGGTTAGATGAAACCAACAGTGTGGTGCATGTGTCTACATCATGAAAATGAGGAAGCTAACATGGCCATTGATACACACTCATATTTAGTAGTAGTATATAGATTACTGTCAAATAAGGATAATATCCATACATTCCTAACCGTTTGATTATTCAGGGTACAAATTGGCTGTAATGACATGGTCACAATCGCATGAATTAACTCATTCCAAATATAGCTAATCGCATGAGTTGTCTCCAGCTAAAGAAGGCACCGGCGTAAAGATAGGCGAGTCCACGGTCGAACAAGGCCATTATCTTGAAGTCTGCGTAATTCGCATGTCGTGTGGGCACTTGGTAGATTACAATCTTCTGCAAAACAAGGTCCGTCCAACTGACATGGTAATCTAGATGACTTTGACCGCGATGGCAATACTCTATGTAATCCAACAGAGGAAGGATATTCTCATGGGAGGCCTGGAAGTTCACGAGCACCAACTTTTTACCGTCTTCTCTGAAGGAAGCACTACAAAAAAAATACACTTCTGTGATGATACGTGTTTGTCATAGTAGGTCGCGTTTTTTGTCATGCATGTACATCCATGACAAATTTATGACAGAATCAAGATAGTCATACCTATGCTGTCGTAGAAGTGTTCGATGACATTACCAAAATTATCATCATAGAAGTGTCCACTTCCATGACGATAAATCGCGCGTCACAGAAGTGCTTTCGTCAAGGGTGACCGACACGTGGCATCCACCATAATGGAACGCCGTTAAGCTATCGGGTCGGGTTTTGGATCCGATAACCCGTTAACAGCCCCGACCAATGGGGATTTTCCACGTGTAAAATCATCATTGGCTGGAGGAAACACATGTTGGCTCATCGTTGGGAAAGATGTCATCCACTCATTGGACAGAAGGCGCCTATGATACGTCGACGCGTGGCACGGCCAATCAAGTTTAAATGGGCCGGCCCAACTAAAGGCCCACAAGATTTGGCGTCCCATCATGGGCCGGCCCAGTTAAAGGCCCACGAGATTTTGCGGACTATAATGGGCTGGCCCAGCTAAAGGCCATAATAGGCTGGCCCAGGTAAAGTCCCACAACATTTTTGTGTGCCATAATGGGCCGGCCCAGGTAAAGGCCCCCAAAATTCTTGGGGATCATAATGGGCCGGCCCAGCTAAAGGCCCACGAGATTGCGCCGACATTAATGGGCCGGCCCAGCTGTAGGCCCACAAGATTTTGAGGACCCTAGTAGGCCGGCCCATTAAATGGCTGCCATGTTTTGGGCCAAATGCCGGCCCATAATTGATCCGGTCCATTAATGGCCTGCCACGTTCCGGGCCTAGTAGTGGCCCATATAAGATCCGGCCCGTTAAAAGCCTCCCACTTTCTGGGCCAAATCACGGCCCAGATCAGGTCCGACCCTTTAAGAGGCTTTGGGCTGAATTATGGCCCATATCAGATTCAGCCCGTTGACTGGACGCTATGCGTGTGGGCCCAGTTGCTAAAGGCCCATTTAGTAATTCGGCCTGATATTAGTTTCGGCCTGTTAAGTGCCCATTTAACATTTCAGCCCCAATATTAATTTCGGCCTGTTGAAAACCCGTCATATAGTTGGGCCTAACTACGGCCCAGTTTGCATCCGGCCTGCTCGCAGCCGATATCTGATTGGGCCAAACAAGGACCGAGACAACTTTGTCCTGTTAAAAGCCCGTGAATTGATTCGCACAATCATGGGTCGGGGTCCATTTCGGGCTGCCGCCGGCCCGTGAGCTATTCGGCATGTTTCAGGCCCAGCCTACTTCTCAGCCTCCTAAAAGCCCATTGAGTTTTCTTGCGAAAAGAGGGCCGGGGGTTACTCGGCCTATTAAAGTCCCGAATCTACTAGTGGGCCAGTTTGACGGGGCCCTTGATGCGGATCATACATCGTGATTGCATGATGGCCCGATTATGTACCGTAATTTTACGGTTTGGCTGGTTTACCGCGAGGACAGGATATATATACAGTAAAATAACTGCAGCAACGTGAATAAGAAAAACCTAGACTATACAATAAAGAAATTACGGCATATTACATCCACTGAGCATCAAAGTTCGCCACTATGATAATAAAGCACAAGTAGATAGCAGATTACATACACTGGGCATCAAAGATCGCCACCAGTGCAAATAAACACGCCAACAAAATAATATACAAAACCGACAGCACTTCAATAGAGTTCAAGAAAGGTTAGCCCTGCTGGGGAGCTACAGCGCAAGAAGCTGAGCAAGATGATGACACTGCGCTTGTTCAACACTTATATCTTCCTCACTCTGAAAGATAAACAAGCAGACAGATGAAAGGTTTTGCACATAAAAGTATCAGTGCTAACAATTCATCACATTTCTTACTGACGAATAAAGTGACACAATTTAAAATTGCATTACTACAATATGGTATTGTTCAGGTCAAGACATGGCAGGAATTGACATTGTGAAGGAGTTGGCAGCTTCACGACACCACTGGATTACAGATCAAGAACTCATAAGTATCAACGGTTAGTGTGATGTCAATTTATCCCATTTCAGATTGGCAAATAAAGAGGCGGTTTAAATAATAGTAGATTGATATGACATTGTTCATAGTTAAGACATTGCAGAATATGACATTGTGCTGTAGTGGGTAGGTTCACCACACCACTAGATTACAGATGAAGAACAGAAGCATACATGCAGTGCAAAAGAAGATCAATTGCCCTGTATAGTTTAATTTACATGGTATGAAGGAACTTGGTTGTACAACTGAAAACTTAAATTGAGAAGGACAAACTTTTGTTTATGAACTACATAATAAACTTTAAACATGCAATTTGATGCAAACACCAAAAATAAACAACTATTGCAGTCATGCCTAACCAAATATACACAACAAAGTTTGAAGGCTTGAGAAGGAAAAACTTACATTACTGGTGAAGACAGGCTCTATAAAGCCCTTGTCCATGCTCATGGGGGGGGGGAATTCAAGAAGTTTACCACAGAATGTTCTTCATAAGCATTGCCTTTATTCTACATTTTGTTAAGAGTAAATATAGATGTGATAATATACGAAAAAAATGGAGAATATTTAAGATAAGATGAAGAGTGATGCTACATAACCAAGTAGCTATAAATGTATGTGCAGCGATACAGGCAAAAGGCACAGCCAAGAGCAATGCACAGCTAAACTTCTTCAGTACCAACCTTATGGTAAGAGTAAATATATATCTGATGTGTAGAAAATGGAGGGCAAAGGAAAATAAGCTGCAGAGTGATGGTACATGAACAACTACCTGTCAATATAAGTACACTGATAAAGGACAGCATGTACTTACAAGAACAATGCAGAGCTAAAAAAATTCATTGGCATTGGATACATTCTACACTAATGTAACCATTCATACAGATCAGATAATTTGGAGCGAACAATTGATAAGCAAGCTATCATGCATACTGCTGTCACATAATGAACCAGGTATGTATGCAAGTACAGTGATACAGGACAACAGGTACTAACAAGAGCAAAGCAGCGGGCAGCATATTTGTGATATCCTGTTGTTCTTTTCAAACCAGAATTCTTCTTCGAGCTGATTTCCTGCAAAAAGATCCGTAAGGCACATGCAGAAAAGTAGAAGTTCAAATTGTCATGTGATTTCATAGACAGTACCTCATCCTGGGAATGAGACCAGTGCATAACAAGGTTTTTCCATTCAATGTCTTCTAAATTTAGCATAGGAGACTTCACCGGAAATTCGTTTATAGACTTGCCATCAAAGTGTGATTTCCTCAGGTAACACCGATACTGCTGCAATGCTTCCTTGAAAAGCACAAGCAAGCTTTGCTCGTCATGACTATCCAGATTGACCCTCACCTAGTTACAACAATGTAATGTAAATCATTGATGTGTTCGATCAGTAGAAAACAGGAATATAATAACCATGAATAATAGCACTTACACGTAGGTTGGACAAGAAGATGTGAAAATGGTGTTTGTCTTCACTATAATCTTCACATGATGGGAATATATGCACGTAGTCCCTAACAACATTGAAAGCATTGTCTTTTAAACTGGGAATAAATGGAACGGGGTTCCAATCTGCAGGAATTGGTCGTCTCTGCAGTTGGGATAGGTCTTCGGTCGGTGTACTTGCTGTACTTTTTGCTGGAGTGGGATTTTTCTGTGGTACGACTGGTGCTATGGCAAATGAAATCGGTATACCTTTTGCTGGAGTGCAGGTCCTGTGTGGTGGGGCTAGTGGTGTGGCCAGTGAAGTATGGGTACAGTCTGCTGGAGTCTGCTGGGTAAAGTCTGCCAATATAAGTGGGGCACTGTCTGAATTCTCCGGCACCACCACGTTTTTCGAGGACTTTGCTGGTGCTCCTTCAGGTTCGGCAATCATCCTCTTCCTTTTTGATGTCTGATGCACAAGAACAACATTTGAGTGGAAAAACATGGTATGACGACAGATGGAATATGCATTGATAATGGATGGGCATAGCATCTCAAGTTATATGTTGAGTAAACTAAGCAGATGGTGGTGCAACAAAGTAGAAGAAATGCAAGACAACATATGCAACATACGCGCAATCAATAAAACCATGCCAAATTAGAATAGGCACCTTGATGGGTGAACAGGACAGTCCATCCGCCTTTGACTCCTCAAGGTTAGAATAGTCATTAGAATGATATTCTGAACAAGAATGAACAGGTGGGGAGCGTATGAGTTTCATTGCTTCCAAAATGGCACTCCATGCCTTGGTGCCAATTTTGTAAGCCATTGCAGTGTTCCACAATATTCTTCTGATGCGCGGATTTTGATATTCACTGTAATTGTGTATAATATCTGAGAACCATGAAAACATAAATAGTTGTGAGATTATCTTTGTAATGCAGATGATATTCTAATATAGGGCGCCCCTATAAACACTTATGTGCTATCACTGGATTTTGATGAGAGAGCTCATGTGTGATGTAATATCGTGCGTGCATTTATATAATCTGGCACAAGTACACAAAAAATAGGCTCCAGAAGTAAGGATAGCTGGCAGATGATAGGTTCATAATATACTATATAGATAGTTTATTGCCAAACCATGATAACAAGAGCACACAGCAACTAGGCAGATCATAGTGTACATAATCGGGGTACACCATAACCACGATATATAAATCGGGAAAGTGGAACTGGCTTGAAAATACGGTGTTGTATTGCCGGTAGTAATTGAAAGCCTATCGATCGCGTACAAGCTAGCACTATCAAACATGGTAAAGAAGAGCAAGCAGATTTTGGATAATAAAATGTTGGTTGCGCAGTGCCCACACATGATGAACCAGAGCGCATTAAGAATGCAACTCCCAGCTGTCTCTCGACCATATCAGGCAGTTGGATGAAGATCCTACGTCTCCTAACCCTTCTTCTTCCTTGTATGTGATTCTTCCCATACAGAACACCGCACGGGCCGCCGGCCGGACCACCGGCCCCCACCGCCTATGTTCCTCCGCCACCCCCAACCCCCACCCGCGTTGAGTTTTCTTCATTCGGCGAGGCCCCACAACCACCCGAGCCCCTTGGTTCGCACCAGCGAACTCCGGCGAGCTCTGAAAAATCGACTGACCCAATTTTGAAATTTAGTCTACTGTTATTTAACTAGTGTGGAATATAAAAGCGGAAAACCATAAGCATTGGGAGTATAGTGCTGAGCATGCCATGGCGGATCTGGAGGTGCAAACTGGAAAAAGGCAACTTCACAACCAAGACAAGAAATCAGAGTAAAGCAGTGGCGATCTATTTTCTTGCTGCGATAAATAAGTTGAGCAGATATGAAAGAGTACCTCCTCTGGTGTGGCGCCATGTACGCATCTGGTGAGAATTTGCGGTGCTGCGGTAGCGATGGCTGTCGGCGGCATGGAAGAAGATCTAGAAGGGTAGACGGTGGCGGCGGGGCGCGGTGGACGAGACGGTCGTAGGAGCGGCGCCGGCAAGGTGGACGACGGCGGGGATGAAGCGAGAGGACGGGATGCAAGGATCCCGGTCCGAAGGCATGGATGAGAGAGGTCGATCTCTTATAATGGACGGCGGCGTCGGGGTATCAGCTCCGACATGGTGGAGGAGGACGGCGGTGGATGGGGTGGCGGACGGCGGCAGACGGAGGAGGGTGGGGTGGAAAGGGTGTTTTGGCGCCCACAGAGTACGAAAGGGGAAAAGGGAGGTAGAGAGGAAGGGGGGAACCATGTAGTCAGGGTGCGCTTGTCTCAAATGCGAGGAAATTTACAAACTTAGCCCCCGTTTCAAATTTCTACTACGTACATCATAGCAACTTTAGTCGGTTGGGGATAGGACGGTAATCTCACATACACCGAATATTTGCCGACGAGAGTTTGTTTTTGGCGCCCATCGTGTATGAATATGAATCAGGGAGGGAGTCGATTTCGGCTGAGGGCACACTGTGTTTTGGCGCCCACCATGTATGAATCCGGGTGAGAGGCCGTTACGTCACGTTTGGGTGAAATTACAAACCTACCCCTATCGAAACCTATAGAAATCCAGCAGATAGGCTTTGCGCGATAGGGATAGGCTGTAGTGATTTCCATCTCGTAGATTTTGGTTTCGGGCGGTTACTGCGACTTTCCCCGCTTCGTTCAAATTTTGCACAGTGCACGTTTACCGTGCCAACTCAATTCGAATCCCGTTTGTATTCTACTATTTTTTTCGGGCGGGATCCATTTTCAATTGGAATTACATTCTACATACATCATTTTTTTTACATATATACTTTCAAAAGCACAACACCATTTATACATAAATATGGTTTACAAATGGCATGATCTCAGATTCATAAGGTTTTATCCATCAATTTGGATTTTCAAATATTTGAAACCACTTTATGTTCAAATCCAATGTATGCATTCCTCGCTAACTATCTCCAATTAATGTGTGTTTCATGCGGGCTTTTTTTTAACTTCTCAAACATGTATAATGTGTTTCACACACGCAACATATAGTGTAATCCCGTTTAGACACTAATTGCATATGAACCATGCATTGTTTGTAATTGAAGAATCTATGGATCACCAATATTGATAAACTATATAACATTACACGTGTGCCCAAATTCAAATGAATATGCATGTTTGATACACCAATTTGCATTATGATATTATCGATGTCGTGATCTCCAGTTTAAATATTTGAATCCCCTTTAATCCAGATATTCGTCTCATATAGCTATCACTCGTGCTTATATAGGACTATCTCTCTAGACCTATACGCGTTCATCGTCTCTCAGGCATCTCTCGTGGTACCTGTATGTCGACAATGATCTTTTATCTTCGTAACACACTGACGGTACTCTCTCCATCGACCTTCATCACTCTATCTCTCTCTAAGTATATCTTGCTCCCTGTTATGTGTTTCTAGCTATGATTCTCCATGTGGAATCTCTTTCTCTCACACAAACACAAAACTTTGTCTCCCGGGGTCTCATTTATCTCAACTATTCCCATGTGTGCCACTCGCACACCCCTCATACAGAGATGTCTTTCGCTCCTTAGATATGAGAACCTACGACTCTTCCTCTTCAATATATCTTTCTCACACACAAACACAAACTCTGTCTCCCAGGGTCTCATATTTCTCCATTGTTCTCTTGTATGTCGCTCAAACACACCCTCTCTCCCTAGAGATATCTTGCGTTCCCTCACATGTCTCTCTAGCTATCACTCTCGTTGTGAAATATCTTTCTCTCTCGCAGACACAAAACTCCGTCTCTCTGGATCTCATTTCTCTGATATTTGTTTGTATGTGACTCACATGCACCCTCTCTCTATCTCTCTCACACCCACACACATAACCCAGCCTTCTGATCCACTCGACTCCTATCTCTAGCGCACACTAGCTAGGATCTTTATCTTTCTATTTATCTATTTCTCCATCAACCTTCTTTCTCGCCCTCACTCTTGATTCCTATCACGCACACTACATATGTTTCTCTCTACATGCATGCAGTCAACTGCCCTCTCACACACATATATAACTTCACCCTTTGAACCACCCGACGGTTATCTCCGACACCCAAAGTAATGGATGTCTCTCTAGCTAGCATCTCTATCTCTGTATCTATCTATAGTTTCTCCGTCAACATTTGTTTCTCGCACAGAGTCTTGCTTCCTCTCACCCACACTATATATGTCTATCCATACATATGCATTTATAGGTTGATCTCTTTTGCACAATCGTTGCGCCTCACCCCCTCTGCTCGCCATAGATGCATGCTCCAACCCACGCCACTATCTCTTAAAGACAAAAACACATGCTCAATTGTCGGGCCTTCTTCCCTGCATTCTCACATGCATGCATATTGTCATATCGATCCGTCTCTCCCATGTCGTTGATCTTAGGACTTATGTCTTCTTTCTTTTATCTCGATCATGCGCGCGCACACACACACATCCCACGTATACATGTATACCTCTCACACATGCACGTTCAAGGTCTCTATGTGTCCATACGTAGTTAATTACCCTCAATCCTAACGCCACATCGAATCGTTCTCCTCTTTTTTGCACATAACTTCCGCCTGGATGGGCAAAACACACACTCACACCTAACAATCTCCTTCTAGCTACC
>NC_041387.1:584560254-584578192 GCF_002162155.2 Triticum dicoccoides
CTCACACACACACACAAACTAAGACTCCATCTCTCTCTCTCCTCTCTCTCTCTCTCACTCTCTCTCTCTCTCTCTCTCACACACACACACACCACACACACTAAGACTCCATCTCACACATGCACGCTCTAGGCGGAGCATTTGTTCCTACCACCCTTCATCCAACCTTACCCGTATGATAAACAATCACCTTTATTTACTTGCATAACATGGACAGATTCCACTTTACTTTAGTAGTCAGCAAACTTATCATCTGTATACCCTTATAAAAAAATGAGTTGGCGATGATGGTGTGCCTGCCATCTTGTAATACAGACCGTATGATCTATATCTGACAGATAGGGAAGCAAACTATGATAATTTTACAAAAGATACCCGCACCTCTCTCCACATCATTATCTCCCGCAACCTCATTGCTCAGCAATTAAAAAAGGAATAAGTCTCTGGAACAATCTAGCATGCATGGTGGCCGCTGCCGCCTGCCACCGCCGTCCATCCCCATGCCTCCGCACATTCCGACCACAAGTCACCACCACGCTCCACTCCTCCTCACCTTATCTCTCATCTTTCATTTTTTCGATGACATTCTCGAGATACCAGTTTTCCGATAAAATTCTCGAGATATCATTAGTTTTTACACATGGGATTACTCCTGCATGGGTCAATCACAACAGGTGTTTTGTAAAAAAATGCACATTGATGTTCCATGCAATGCACGAGAATCATGCTTGTAATTATATAACACAAATCATGAGCAGGAAGTGACATTTTTTTGCACAACCACGTTAACATGGCCACGTAAATCACGAGCAGGAAGCAGAAGGGAAGCGGGCTGTGGAGTCATTTTTTACCACAAATTCTTCGGAAATTGAGTGCAATAATTGAGTAGTTTTGCAAACTACCATTACTACTACACCTGAAACGGTTCAAAACCTATACTCCCTTGCCAGTGCGCGCTTCCCGCGTGAAACGGTCAGCGTCTCCTGGAGCGTCAGTGCCACATTAATGCCCGGCTAGAGCGGAGGCGACCTCTCACTGGCACCGGCTTTGAAGTGGCGCGACGGCCGAGAGAGCGCCGCTTCCCGGTGCACGCAACTGCTCCGCGTCGAGACTGGACATAGGCCCTGTTTGGATCCATGGGTTAGAGTTAGTTTGAGCTAGTTGGGGCTCAAATAGCCCTAAAGTATCCAAGAATGAGGGTTTAAATTGGAGCAAGTTGCACCGAACCCACGAAAAGAAACTATCCCACCCAAGAGGTGCTAACTGGAGATAGTTCTCATTGGGACCACTGAAAAATCACTTTTCTCTCTCCATGAAGTGCATTTATTGTCAATCTAACCCTGTCACCCAAACACCTCTTTGGCTACAGTTAGTTCAGGGTTAGTCATGAGTTAGTCTAACCTCTAGGTAAGTTAGAGTATCAAACAGGAGCAGTATAGGACATGCAAGTTGCTCAAAGCATACAGGCAAATTCGTACGTGAAATGATTTTTTTCTTTTTGAAAACGGAACATGAAAGGAATTTTTTTTAGAATGCTCTTGGCATGTCGCTAACATGTGATACTTAACTGACCTCAATAGACGGCAGAAACGCCAGCCCGCCGCACTTTGATAGAGACGAGGAGGGAGAAGCGATACAGGCTGCTGGATTACTAGAGATAGGTGTCACACGGAAGCCAAGAAATATGGTGATAGCGTGGATTAGCCATGTACTAGTATGATGTAACTACACTGGGCTGCCGTGTTTCGTACTCTTCCAGTCCACTGTGGAGATGATTGGTTAATTTTATATCGCTAAATAATATTAAATATTATGAGTGCAGACACTCCACCACGAGGTTCCTTTCTCCTTCTCGGTCGTCCAGAATCTATGTTCTTCCACTCTATTTTTTTACGTGAGCTTTGTTCATCCTTTTACCAACACGCGAGACATCTAGCATCAAGGCGCACGTGTTATGCAACGATCATTCCATCTATATGAATAACACGTGGCACTGGAACTACGAGACGGACATGTACCCAGGAGTGGACGTACGAACCTGAGTACTGTAGCGCAGTAAGTGGAGTAGAAAGGCACAAATGGTATGAACATGCGTGGCATACAGGGTGTGTTTGGTTGCGTTCTCGTCTCAGCATAGTTGTTCCCTCTTCATGCATGCTCAACTCAAGACCCCTCTTCATGCATGCTTCTATTGTATTTGTGCTAAACTAGTATGGACTCATGCACCCTCCATACACTCTACCAAACACCCAAAAGTAGGTCGAGAAGGGAAATCTTGGGTGGCATTTGTCTCTTACTACGTACTACCACTAAATGTTGTACGTGCAATGCACGGTGATCTTATGGAGTACGTGTCTAAGTACTGTACTACTACTATATTAGTTGGAGGCACATATTAACTTTTATATTTGTTTACGTGTATGCCCCGAGACCTTCCAACTAGACATGTCTTTCTCTCCAGGTCGCACTTTGTATCGTTCATACAGCTGACGTGTGGGACATCCAGCACGTGCCGTGTTTGGCACCCTTCGTCGTAAGAGTTGAAAAGCTAGCATTCATCAGAAATAAAAAATAATTATAAATCGGCAGTGATACAATTTTTTTGCGAACCAATCAGCAGTGATACTACCACGCGGTTTCCTTTCTCCTCGATATCGGAAAGAATACTTCCGTTGGCCAACATGTGGGACGTCGACCATCCTGGTCCACTTGCCATGCACGCAGAACTCCAAGGGAGAGTCAGCCAGGTCATCGTGCCGCAGTATCAATGACTAATGAGCCGTCAAATCACAAGCCCACTTCCCACTTTGAAGTTGCTCGGACGAAGGAACCATCATGACTTCGTTAAATTCCGCTTCTTGAAGAAAACTACTGTACCAGTAGTACTGCTAGCTACAGTATTTACTCCAACAGAGGCCTCCTTTCGTTCATAGGATAGGAATATGAAAATCATAGGAAGTGAGATGACATGCATCTCAATTCCTATAGAGAAAGAGATCCCATTTGATGCATAGGATAGGAATTTTTCCACTTAGTCTAGGCTAATGTACTGGTAATTTGCTCTAAAAACTACAGTAGTAACTAGTAGTACTGGTACATGCTCGTACTCAGACACACACACACTATAACTACTACTCCTAGTACTACTTCTCACATGCTGGCCAGACGCCATCGTTCTCCTTCCCGACTTTGTCGGCGACACCCCACCGTGCTTGGATCTCTGCCGACCTCTCCGCAGCAGCGCGTGCGTCCTTTTCTTTCTTGCAGTGGCGGGCCTCTCTTTTCTTGAGTGCTTTCTAACTTTTTCGCTCCCTCTGTGCGTCTTTGGCCGCCTCTTGCTCTACCGCCCATTCAGCCTTGGCATCTTCAAATTCCTCCCACATAGTTGTGAGGTCGCGAGCGGCGATGAATTCGGCACGGCGGGATGCCATCGCTTCCCTACCATTTTGTGTGCGTTCATGGGCGGCGAGGAACTCGGCGCGGCGGGATGCCATCGCTGCCTTACCGGTTAGTGTGCGGCGCGGTGGCATGAACGACGTTGGTGAGAGCTCTGGGTGGAGTGGCCGGACAACCGTATAGTGCATTGGTTTGTCAAGAGCTCAAGGACAGAAGACGAAGCAAATTAGGATTCCCCTTCAATCCTGGTCATTTATTACCGAGTAAAATGCATTGGCGGTCATCGAACTTGTCTTGATATCTCACTTTGATCATTGTATATGAGATATGGTGATTATACGGTCGCTGGCTCAGCATTTAGCTCCGTATTTGTATGGTTGACCAGTCAAACAGTCCGCATGCGCCTGTAACGGTCACTGTCTCTCCAGAATGTCAATGCCGCATTCACTTGACTTAACTGCAGGTGCAATTGGTGTGTCACTGATATGCGGGCCACACGCCCGTTGGGCCCACATGTCAGTCACCCAAACGCATCTGCAGGTAAGTCACTGAAGGAGCGTCCGCATTCACGCCCGACGAACCTACTCCGGCGCCAGTTGTCCATCCGTCTGCCGCGACTCATTGCCATTCGCCCGCTATATTAACTTGAGCCCCAGCTCCCAGCCATAGCCAAAGACCCACACTTATTCTCCTCCGGTCCCTTCCTTCTGTCGGCACCACTTCAACCATGGCCTCGTGGCGCTACGAAGCTCTCTTGGATGTACTGTCGCAGGAGCAGACGAGGGACATCGACAGCTCCACTCCGGGCGCGCTCCAAAGCTCTCTTCAACGTACTGTCGCAGGAGCAAACGAAGGAGATCGCCGGCACCCCCCGGGCCGCCCTCCGCCGCCACGACCATGAAGCCGGCGCGCGTGCGCGGGCGCAGCCGGCAGCGAGGAAGAGTAGTACACGGTAGGTCGCCGCCGCGCTGGTCCCGGGAAGGCCACCGCTACTCCACTCAGTTGACGCCAAGCTTGGTGGGGTAAACATTGGTGGCCGATTAGCCTCTTGACGGCGACGTGGAGGCGGAAATCTTCATAACCTTGTGCTCCGGCCGGAGGAGGAGGTTATCGAGGCGGATGAGGAGGAGGCAAAGGCAATGGCCGGCTTTCTTGGGTTCATGGCCGGACTTGGTGGTCAGACGACAGCGATCGTTTAGATTAGGTTTACAGTAGGTTTAGTACGGTTTGTGCGAAATATGTAATGAATTTCGTCCAGTTTGTAGGAAAAGTTTTCAAAATATAATGAATTTCATCCGGTAAATTTCATCCAGTTAATTTGAAATTTGCTTTGTTTGCACGAATTTTGTCCGGTTAGTTCATATAGTTGTCGAAAGGTATGCGGGCAGCATTGGATGGCATCCATGAGTATCCTCGGACAGATGCCGGTGTAAATTTGTGGGCCAGCGCTGGAGATGCCCTAACTATCATGCTAGAATCACTAACAATCCTCCATTATTTGGCAGGGAATAGTTATCCCTCGATCAAAATCAGATCCGCGGTGTTTCTCACTCCTCCCGCGTACGAGTGTAAACTCTTGCTTACATAAAAATGGAGCAAGTGGACGGCACTGTAGCACGTCATATCACTCGAACTAGCCCGCCTAACAAGTGGGAAAGCACCACCCTCGTCATTTTGTTCTGGATTTCTATCGATTGATCGCGCGAAAATGTTATGCTTCACAAGTTCTAAAGGAAAAGGCGGCACACTTACGACTCGTACATGTCGCAACCCCGACAGTCCGGCTCGCATGCCGCTCACCAAAGGGGACACGCGTTGTCTTGCAATTTCACTGACATGTGGGACCGTAATTGAATAAACCGTCGATAGCCGAAATCTAATCGCTCGGCGGGCGTCGGCTGAGAAGAGAGAAATGGGGGAGGGAGAAGAGATCGCCCGCCCGCCACGCACGGACTCCAAGAAATATATGGTGATAATGTGTGGTGGGCCATGATGGAGCCTGAACCGCTTCCGGAGCCCGCTCTCACCGCCCTGGCCCCTCAAGACGCCAGCTGCCCACTGCATGCATAGCAAGTAGTCCCCGCTTATGTGGAGGAGAGAGAGGCATTGACAAAGTCAAGGAGTAACAGTGGAGACAATAGCTTTCATCAAAAATAAACAATGAATACTCGTTGCTTGTCCTCTATATCAGAAAGAATACTTTCATTCGCCGACATGTGGGACGTCGACCATCCTGGTCCACCTTCCATGCACAAAATTATCCTGGTCTACCCCGGTCGTATTGTAGGCCCAACCTTTCCCACCGTAAGTTGTTCGGACGAAGGAACCATCATGACTTCGTTGAATTCCGCTCCTTCAAGAAAACTTACTGTACCCGCAATACTGCTACCACACGCGAAGACTGGATGGCACTGTACCACGTCATATCACTGAAACCCACTAGGCCAAACTAGCCCGCCTAGGTCATCTATTTTGGAACGGAGGGAGTACGTCTCTACACTGCTATGAATTTGTGTTGCACGTTCTTTGTACTTTTGCTACGATTTTCGTACCCTATGAACCAAATGAGGCCTGAAAGTATGTCGACTATTGTCTGATCGATCGCTAAGCCTACAAATTTAGGAGCTAGGGCTATTGGTCGGTCGACGAGGGATAAGTATAAGCATACCACGAGCTCATCAGCCCCAACGTTTCTCTTTGGTGAGTGTTTTGCAAGTACTATAGCTCGCACAGTAGCTAGCCTACTAACACCAAGAATCATCAAACAAGCCCCGCTGATATGATAAACAGTTCAAACTTACATCTAAGCATGCCATATATTACATCAAAAGCTGGTGAGGATACATCTGTTTCCATAACTCAGAGAGGGTTCGCATGATTCATCGCATGATTCACTATCAAACAAAAGTAGCAAGATCCGCCCACACAAGACAGTGCACTAGCCCTAAGATGGTTTGATAACACGTATCGTTCTGGTAATTAAACACAGGGCAATGCAAATTACCCTGAAGGATTAGCGCGACCAACTATTTCTTGTCATCGATCTCTTGGGCAATGACCACAGCACGAACAACGGCATGAGAATCGATTTCTGGGGTGATGTCCACAGGACTGACCGCGACATCGGAATCGATCTCTGAGGCGATGTCCATAGGATGGACAGTGGTATCGGGATCGATCTCTGGGGAGATGCTAACAGGACGGGCCACGACATCGGAATCATCAAGGACAACCACCGACACCTGCACAACACTAACATATTAGCAAGCACATTGGAAATAATCAAAAAGCAAGCGCATTGCAAATAATCAAAAACGACAACTATGGTAATAAGCCATTATTTTTTTACCTTGTGCAGCTCATCAGGGGATCTCATCCCTCCGGGGGCCATCTCCTCGTCCTCGATGGGGGCCATCACCTTGCCAGGGGAATACTGCTTCTCAACGGCGACTATCTCCTCAAACTCGGTCTTGAGCCTCACATAGGTGGCAATCAGAGCTCCTGGGGTAGGCACGGTGGGGCCCTTGTTGTTCTTCCAACTTTCTTTGAGGAGTTCATCCGCCAATGTCCTCAACTCTTTGGCCAGTGCTTGTTTCTTGGAGTTCTTCGTCTCCATGGGTTGCCCGCCAACATGGTCAACTCGTTAGTTGGTGCTTGCTTCCTAGAGATCGCTGTCTCCAGTGGGTTGTCCGCCGGCAACTCTTTGCCTAGTGCTCCAGGATCCATCAATGAACTGACAAACAAAAAGCAATCGAAAGGAAACCACAATCGCAATGAAAACGGGAAAAGAATAGGATCTGAGAATCGGTCGGTGCTTCACAAAAAGAAGATTATTGGAATGAAAATATAGCAGCATAACTGATTCACCCACCTTTCCTTCGTTGGTAGAGAAGAAAAATGGCAGAAGTGAGTAGCCTGGAGTGAGGTTTTCTTCAATAAAGGGAAGAAAGGGCTTGAACGAGCGTTCCAATGAAATGATGGTTGCTTCTTCCAGTCCAACTTGGAGGCCACCTTACCAGTGCTGGTAAAGGTATGGGTTTTGTGATATGATGGGTCATGACGGCCACACCGGGGTGACAGGTGAGTCTCGACTGTAGCACCTCGCTGTGATTTGTTGGATAGCACGCGGGCCCGGAGGCTTTGAAATGTCATTAACTTGATTTTAGTCTCTTTAGTATTTGGATCCAAGCATGGATGAGGCTAACAAGTTTTAGTCCCACTACTTTTAGCCACGAGACTAAAACATATCAAAGCACTCTCTCAATATTGTGCACCGTGACCAAGGCGGAGAGGAAAATGAGAGAACTACGTAATTAATGCATGAGTTTAATTAGGGTAGTTTTGTAAAGTATGAGATACATTCCTCCAATCGCAAAATCCCTTGGTTCATGAGATTTGAGATTTGAGCCCTATAAACCGAAGGGGAGGGGGTACTGCACACGGTGTAGTATAGTCACTTGTTTTTTTTGAGCCGAAGTCTAGTCACTTGTTGAAATCTCTAGAAAGGCAAATACTCCTTTCCGGTTTCTAGGTATATACTAGTCCCTCCATCTGGGTGTGTAAGTCATCTTACGAAAACCAAATAGTCCCAAAACACTTAGGCGCGGTGCATTAACTTCTACCTTGTTTCTTGTTTCTTGACATACGTATCAACCAATAAGAGATGAGAGGTGTGCATGCTTTTAATGACTTGCAATGGCTAGTTCATTGCATGGAATGCTATTAATTAGCAAATAAACATTGGTGACCCCAGGAGGAAACGGTGCTAAGCGCGTGGACCTATGCAGAATGAGTACCAACCAATGGATAATGGAGTTTAATTGTTAAACAATACTACCTCTATTTCACTTTACAAGTCCTACGCGTATACCTAGGTTGCCAATTTGATCACCTTAATATAAACTGTATAACACAAAAATTATATCTTTTGAAAATAGAGCATCTAAAGTTTATATTGGTATACTTTTTGTAATATATGACTTGTATTAGGTTGGTCAAATTGACGACCTAGGGGTACGCGCACACCCTGTAAACCGAGAGAGAGGTAGTAGCAATTTTGTCTCATGCAAGAACCTGGCTAGTACTCCAAGGAACCACACCACGCGAGCGCTCGCAACTACCATGTTCAGTTTGCACTTGGCTCTTCGCCTCTTCGAGAAGACGAACAATGATGTTACTCCTACTTCTACAGTATCGAATCCACTGCTGCATGCCTGTCCACCTCGTGCAGGAGGGATAGCGTGTAGTGAAAGCTTCTACTTACTGCTCCTGCCTTTGCGTCCATGACAGGTGGGCCCAACAGGTGGTTGGCCCACCTGTCATGCAGCCAAAGGCAGGTGCAGTTAAGGCATCGGAGCTCAGTCCGCGAGGGAGAGGGCGTCGTAGTAATCAAATTTCTCGGGCTTGTACGAGTTGACGCGACACATCAAAGCACCGCATTCGATAAAACTCTTTTTACACATTTCAAATGGGCTACTTCGTATGTAGGAGTAGACATATTCTGCTTCATATGTACTCCCTCCATTCCAAAATATAAGTATTTTTAGAGATTTCACTATGAACTGGAGTACATACGAAACAAAATGAGTGAATCTACACTCTAAAATATGTCTATATACATCCATATGTAGTTTGTAGTGGAATCCCTAAAAAGACATACATTTAGGAACAGAGGGAGTAGTCACTTGTTGCAATCTCTAAAAAGACTTATATTTGGAAACGGAGGGAGTACAATGCATGCATGCATGCCGTGACTTTCCTTTTGATACTTGCATGTGTTATTTGATGCACCTTGCCAAATTTTGATAATAAATTTAACTAACCAAATTTTCATGCATGTCACAAAAATTCACGGGGCTGTTTGGATTGTGACTATGTTTGTCTTATGTTGCCACATTATTTTTCCCACACTTGCCACACTTGCCTAACCTGAGTTGCTCAAATTGTTAGACACACTTTGGCTTGCCTAAGGGAATCTTGCCACAATTTTTGTGTCTATGACATGTGGGGTTCACTGCTAATAAAAAAATTCTTGTCTTAGGTGTGGCTAATAAAAAAGACTTATTTTAGGAATAGAGGGAGTAGAAAATATAAATAATAATGCATGTTGGGGCAACCCACGTCTCTACTAATTTTAGCCGTGGGCTTGTTCACAATTTTTACGAGGGGGTGGTTATTCATTTAATGGAGGGACTTGTAGTACTACCAGACTTGAACGATACAAAGTGCGACCTGGCACACCGTAACACCACTTGGAACAAGCGGGTAGCTATCTCAAAAAACAATCAACAACTAAAAAAACCACGGCATGGCATGTAGTATAGTACACAATTTTGAACGATTGTTTTGATGGAGTGAAAAAGGAAAACTACCCCACTACTTATATATAGGCCAGAGCCTCCGCGCTTGCTTGCTAGGGCTGCTCTATTCACACACTCTCATCCTCTCCATATCTAAACAAGATAGGGGTAGTAACCCTGTCTTTCTCCCTTCAAAAAACACTGGCTTTCTATCCTCATCGCTGGTTACAGATCCGGACGTATCCCCCTCCGCCGGTGAAGGGGAGGAGGGGCAGCGTTTAGGCCGTCGTCGACAGTGAGGGAGGAGACCCACTACGGGCCGCACCATTATCTTTGGCCGAGCGCCAGCGCGGGAGGTCCTCCGATCCCTTCGTCGTTGCCTGTGGGTGGATCCGGCCTCCCGCTGCCCACATATCCACATCCCGATGACCTTCAGGTATATCTTCGTTCAAAATCGCCTTAGCTCTACTTCCCCAGCTCGCTACGTCACTGCATGTGCATCATTTTCTACCTCTCAGCCCCTCTCGATCGGATGGTCCAACGTCACCTTTTTTTCTATTGTCAGAGGTAAAGCTACTTCATGGAGTCGAATCTTGTACTCCCTCCGTCCGAAAATACTTGTCATTGAAATAAAGTGGGGGTGGGGGAATTTAGTACGTACATCGGACTTGGTACAAACAAGAAGGAAAGGGGATGAAAGTAGTATAGACTGGTCATCCAACCGGTCTCTCGGTCGAAAAGGGAAATATAGGGGTAATGCTGTACACAGTGGTATGACCAGGACTAGATTAGCTATCCACACATAGGAGTAGGTGGCTAGAGTGAACAAAAATGGGACCAACCCAGATATGTTTCTTGGATGTTTGTTTCTCGGGGCAACAAACTATGAATCACCACTTTATGCGCCTGTTTACGTACATGGTGCTGTACTGTTGGTGCACCCACTGTCCCATGCCCTTATACCAAATATTTAGGCTCCGGTCGGAATAAAGGGGCATAAAACATAGGTCTTGATGAAAATAGAGGAATAGGAAAGGAATGTAGGAATAAAACTATTGAACAGCGAACCGGAGGAAACTCTCAAGAGAATGTGTTCGGATGGACTACGAAATGTACATATTTGTTTTTTTAGAGTAGCATGCTTGGCAGTATGAGATGCTATTTGTTTATTCAGCTGCACAGTGACTACTCTTTTCCTCACCTCACGTACCACACATAGGTTGGTTTTTTTATTCTGGCAAACACAACATAGCAACCTGTCTAACGCATGGCAGCGAGCGCCTGCCTCGGGCTTCCGCCCAAAAAATGTGCAGCGCGTGGATGTTTCTAATCCGATGGAATCAGTACTACTAGACCAGCTTTCCTATGAAACACTATTCACCTTTCCCGTGTTCCGAACGGTTGGAAGGGAAAGAATACGGTAGGAATTGTGTTCCTACAAATCCTGCACCAAACGTGTCAAACGAATGCAGCCTTAGCTGTTCTTAATATAATGTCCCTGGTAAAAATGAAGCCATGCCACTGTTTTTGCCTGTAATTGTTTGAGACTCTGACAAGTTTAGCCAAATGTTTTTGCCTGTAATTGTTTGAGACTCTGACTGTTTCCTTTGTGCCTTTTTGTGCAAACAGGGATATCCAATTCACCTGGTTGCTTTTGTGACCTTTTGGTGCACTGCACAAAACTCTTCTTAAAAGAAATGACTTTTGTGCTGTTTAACTGGAATGTCAGATGGAACAGTTGGTTCATTTTGGTGGAACTGCACAAAGGGAGATCTGTGTTCCAATCCTCATCATCCATATTGGCGCCATAACCTTCCTTTAGGTAAGAATGATATTTAATGCATGTGTTCATCTCTATTTTCCGACTGCCATGAGAAAATAATGCTGCTTTTTACTAGTACACTTGTACTCCCTCACTGACAAAACCAATTCTGAATTAGAAGGCCAATCATGTACTTGGTTTTACCAACTGGTGAGGAGAAAGAGGAACATAGCATGAAGAGGGAGAAGAAGAAGAATAAATAGTGCCAAGGCGATCTTGCTGAAGCCAGAGGCCTCAGTCGAGGCTATTCAAGGGCTCCGGCAACGACTACCTTACATGTGAGACGATCCTCTAGGGAGCCCTTCCACTTCTGCTGTCTCACTTAATTAATTAGGAGCACTTAGGTACCACTAATTTACTACCGCCTAATTTTCCTATTGGAGTTAAACAAATCTTTAGTAGGACCCTATGCTGAATCATGTACGTGTGAATGTTTGTCTATTGACGTGAATCATGTGGTGGAGCAGGGAGGGAATATTATTAGTGTCATGACATAATAGTGCTATTGTTTTGCATGTCAATTTATTGCCATTGGTTCAATGAGGCAATGTTTTGCGTATTGTCCATCATGAATTTGATGCTACTTTTTGAGTAATATGCTAATGTCTTCCTATCCTTTCTCACTAAGCTAATGAAGGTTTCACCTTGTTCCTACTTGTGCAAACAGGGATCATGTTGTGCCAATCATACATTTTAGTGGAACTATACAAGACTATACAATGAACTGTATTCCAGCCAGTGCTTTAACTCTGCTAGAAGTTCTTGATAATCTTTCGATATAATCTCAGCACTGGTAAACAAGAGTGATTTCAACCATACATTTGAAGTGCGCAAAAATATATACTATTGTGTGATTCCAGTGAGTGCTTTATCATCTCTTATGGGACTACATGAATAAGCTTTTTTCTCAGGTTGGTACAGGCCTAAGGCCTTCATCCATATTAGTTTGTTGTCATCTCTATTTGTATCGTGCTACTGTCATGAGAAACTCCTTTATCTTTGCACTTTTAAGTTTTGCAACCTATGATAAATAGCAATGCTTTGAGTGTTGAGTTGAGCTAATTGGCACTGATTAAATAAACTAATACCTCTCTTTAAGCAAGACTACTATGTTGCTAACTTTACCCATTAAGATAATGAGGGTGCTTCTATTTGTTAGTGTATGTTTCATCAACTAGTCCCACTATTACAGTATATATGTGCCAACAGGGATGCTCGATTTTGGTGGAACTGCAAAAAAACTTTGGGTGCTTCATTGCCTCGACAACTTCCGTCCTTTCCTGTTAGTCGCTAATCTCCGCTTGCTTTCTTCCTTTGCTGTCAGTCGCTTGGCTTATCTCGGCTTCCAGTCAAAGGAAATAGTAATTGATATGCTACCTCACACAGGTTGATACTGGTGTTTATCCTGATTATTGCGCCTGTCATATGTTTTGGTAATTTGGCATTGTGCTACTGTTTGCCGATTTCATAAAGGAGTAATTTGGATCCTAAACTCGCGGGAAAATCATTACATCGGGTGATTTCAGTAGAACTGCACAAAATGATCAGATGGACAGGTACTTATGCTGCTGCCATGTACTCCAAAGTTCACTCAGACAAGCATCGATGTTGACAAGAAGTTCCTATATTCATTCGAGTATCAACCGGCGTCAACCAATTTTCAAACTCCAAGTATTAGGAGAGTGAACGCCAAAAATATTGCTTGGTGCATAGCCCAGAAAAATGCAGTCCAGTCTTTGGTCCCAACTTGTGCCTTTTGGTTATCGGCACATATGGTAGCGCACTATATGGCATGGAGTCTAAAGATTCCAGACAAGTTGGTTGACGCATATATTCATCTGGGACTTAATCAGTCTGCACGCCAAGGATGCTCCATTACAGTTGAACTGCACAAAAAATTTGGGTGGCTCATTTTCTCAACCGCCTCCATTCTCGTCTGGAATGTAGAATTTTGGCGAGATACAGGACCAAGATGAGCCAATAAACTAGTTGGATGAAAGTAGTGGCCAAGTTGCTCAAACCTCCATCGGCACGATTCCACTATTTGAGGATAAACCTACAAGCAAAGTTCAGATTGTCTGTGCTGCCTCTTATGTACTCGAAAGTTTACTCGTACAAGAACTAATTTTAGCAAAAAGTACCTCTGATTGAACATCATTTACCAGTCTGTACCCTAGGTAATTGAAGTTTGTCCATGGATCATATTGGCCGTGATCTCAATCATTTGGATGCATAAACATACTGAACATGTGTATATCTGAATCTTTTTGTGAATTATGTATGAATATTGTCGTGTGATCTATCAGTCATTTGGATGCATAGATATGCTGAGCTTGTGTATATATCAATCCTTTGAGTTGTTGATAGTGAATGTTAGCTATGAATATGAACGTGTCCTGTGAACCTGAGTTTGATATGAATTGCAACAGAACCAGTTATAACCCTTCTCCTCCTCTCAATCTGCGACTCCACTGTCGCGTTTTCCCATCTCCGAGTCGTTCCCGTCCGGCGCCTCGCCGTCGTCCACCGCGTCGCTATGTGCGGTGCGGCGTGGTCAACAAACGAGAGTCATCGGAAGAGGACTGTACGTGGAGAGCCTGACGGCTGGGACCCACGAGGTCCATGGTCGCACTCAAGGAAAGTTCCTCCTTATTAAGCTGAAAAAATGTTTCCTCTACCTGACAGCTGGGACCCACCGGCTGTATCTTCGCACGGAAGGAAGTGCCTCCTTGTTTTGCGAAAAAATTATTCATCCCGTTGACAGCTGGGACCCATCAGATTTGGTGACTGACTTGTGCGCCTGCTAAGCGGACGTGTACGCACGGCTTTGTCAACTTAATCAACAAATGATTCTAGCAGCTGGACCGTGGGATGTTAATCCAACAGCCGTGTTCTTCTTCAACCTCTATTCTTCTTCAACCAGTGAAGTTTCCCACTCCTCTCCATCCGCGACTCCACTGCCCCGTCTTCCCCATCTCTGGATCATTCTAGTCTGGGTGCGCTCGGCACGGTGTGGTGAACGTGGTCAACAACCGAGAGTCATCAAAAGATGACTGTACGTGAGAGGCTGACAGTGGGGATGCACCACGCCCATGGACGCATGCATGCAACGGAACGCGGCAAGGTCAACGTGGTCAAGGAACGACTTCCATCGGAAGTATACTGTACGTGGAGAGTCTCAGCTGGGTCCACGGCCGCAACAAGTAAGTGCCTCCTTATTACACGGAAAATAATGATTCCTCCAACTGACTGCAGGGACCCACTGGACGGGCCACCGTATTTTGTGGAAAAAAAACGTTTGCCCCCTGACTGCTGGGACCCACCTGACGGGCCACCGTATTTCGCGAAAAAAATGCCCCCCCCCCCCGCTATCAGCTTGGACCCACTAGAAGTGCCTCCTTATTATGCACAAAAAAATGAATACTCCCCCTGCTAGCTGGGACCCACCTTTTTGGGATGCTGACTTGTGGGCCAACAAAGTTGACGGGGACGAAGGGCTTTGTCAACTTAGTCAATATGAACGATCCTAGCTCCAGTGACCGTACGATGTCCATCCAACGGCCCTAGTGCTTCTTCAACCTTTGGTCTTCTTGCTCCAGCCGCCCAAACCAGCGCCGGTCGTGCCTCATGCTCCTGCCTCCCGTGGCCGGCTGTGCTGCCGTGGAGGACTCACCGCCCCCTACTATTCCCACCGCTGGCCAGGCCCTGCGGCGACGGCAGCCTCACACCGCAGCCGAACCAGTGAACCCTCGTACTCCTCTCCGCGCGGGCTTCCACTGTCGCGTCTTCCTCGGCTCCGCGTTGTCCCCTTCCTAGGCCTCGTCGTCGTCCACCTCCGTGGTGCTCTCCGCGCGGCGTGGTCAACGTGGTCAAGGAACGACTTCCATCGGAAGAGTACTATACGTGGAGAGGCTGACAGCTAGGTCCACGGCCATAACCCAGTTTTTAGTGATTTGCCAAGTAAGTCGCTTTGTCAGGCCTGTTGGGCTGCAAATCTTTCAAGACGAGGAGAGCTTTCATTCGGCTGGCCGAGAAAATGGCCCATCAGTAATGAGAAATGGGTTGTACACTTTTAAAACACATCAAAGCGGCAATTAGTTTCAAATATCTTTTTTTCATTTTGAGATTTTAAATTACATTAATTTTTATGCGTGGAGAATTTGTTGGATTTTATATTGATATACATTTAGTTTTAAATTCAGTTCGAACGTGAGTCGAAATTTCGGGATTAAAAACAGTTCGGACCGCATCGAAATATGCAAAATTTCGTATAATTTTTTAACCGTGGCCACAATATGGGATGTAATGCTAACAAAAAGAATATGGGCTCCAAACAAAACCTTAAGAATTAGCAAATGGGCTGTAATTATTAGAAATAATGGCAGATGGGTTGTATGCTGTTTTCCACAGATTTGAGGCTTTCCTAAAAAAAAGGTTGACGCACAAGCAGTGACTGTTGGATGGACATCAAACGGCCGTCGTGCTTCTTCAATCTCTGCTCTTCCTGCTCCAGCCGCTCAACCAAGCGCCGGCGGGACTGCCTGCTCCCTCCTCCCCGCGGCCGGCTGTGCTGCCGCACAGGCCTCACCACTCCACTGTACTCCAATCGCTGGCCTAGCCATCCCTCTACTCACCCACACCTGCTTCGACAACGGCAGACGAACCAGTAAACCCTCGTTCAGTCGTACTCCCCTCCGCGTGAGAAACAACTGTTGAGTCTTCCCTGCCTCCGTGTCGTTCCCTTCCTAGGCCTCGCCGTCGTCCACCGCCCTGGTGCTCTCGGCGCGGCCTGGTGAACGTGGTCAACGACCGACATGCATCTGAAGTGGACTGTACGTGGAGAGGCCGACAGCTGGGTCCATGGCCGCACGCAAGGAAATGCCTCCTTATTACGCGCAAAATAATGATTCCTCCACATGACATCTGGGACCCACCGAAAGGGCCTCAGTAATTCGCGAAAAAACGTTACCGCCGCTGACAGCTCGGACCCACCAGCTATATCTTCGCACGCAAGGAAGTGCCTCCTTATTACGCACAAAAAAATGAATACTCCCCCTATTAGCTGGGACCCAGTATAGTGGCAGGTTGACTTGTGGGCCTACTAAGTTGATGGGGACGGAGGGCTTTGTCAACTTAGTCAATATGCACGATTCTAGCTCAAGTGACCGTAAGATGTCCATCCAACGGCCGTAGTGCTTCTTCAACCTCTGGTCTTCTTGCTCCAGCCGCCCAAACCAGCGCCGGTCGTGCCTCGTGCTCCTGCCTCCCGTGGCCGGCTGCGATGCGGCGGAGGCCTCACCGCCCCCTACTACTCCCACCGCTGGCCAGGCCATCCCTCTACTCACCCACACCCCATGTTATTCTGCGGCGACGGTAGCCTCACACCGCAGCGAACCACTGAACCCTCGTACTCCTCTACGCATGGGCATCCACTGCCGCGTCTTCCCCGTCTCCGCATCTCCCCTTCCTAGGCCTCGCCACCGTCCACCGCCCTGGTGCTCTCGGCGCGGCGTTTTCAACATGGTCAAGGAACGGCTTCCATCAGATGTGGACTGTATGTGGAGAGGCTGACAGCTGGGTCCACGGCCGCAGCAAGGAAGTGCCTCCTTATTATCCGCAAAATAATTATTCCTCCACCTGACAGCGGGGACCCACCGGATGGGCCACCATATTTCGCGAAAAAAATGTTTCCCCCCCTGACTGCTGGGACCCACCAACTACACCTTTGCACGCAAGGAAGTGCGTCCGGGCAAAAAAATGATTCGCCCCCCTGACTGCTGGGACCCACCAGCTACACCTTCGCACGCAAGGAAGTGCCTGACAGTTGGGACCCACCTGGTCGAAGCATACGTAGCGTTGTCATTCTGGTCGCGAACATGTATGTACATACTGGTCGATGTAGAGGCGCGCACGTGTCGTAGATGTAGAGGCGCACACGTGTCATAGTAGAGGCGTGTACATAGCATGTACACGTACGTATAGCGGCGAGGGTGCAAGAAAGAAAATACGGCCACATACATACATATGGGCAGGGTCTCTAACGCCTACTCACGCGTACGTACATGGCTGGGTCGGAACAGAGAAACAGCATCGTCTTCGTGTTCATGGGGAGCCAACCGGCTAGGTCGGAACGGAATGTGTGGTCGTGTTCATTGGGAGGGCTTGGACGGAACAGGCGATGGAAACAAGGCCTGGCGTACCGCACAACGGAGGAAACGGCCTTGTGTTCGACTGGCCACGTTCGAAACAGGGTCCTGTTGATCGGGAGGGGCCTGGTGTACCGCAAAATGGAGGAAACGGACCTCCTACGGTCGAAACGGGGGTCCTGTTGATCGGGAGGGGTGTGGCGTACCGCAAAACGGACGAAACAGACCTCCTATGGTCGAAACGGGGGTCCTGTTCATCGGGAGGGGTGTCTCGT